>NW_026705884.1:0-30758 GCF_029867415.1 Vicia villosa | reverse complement strand
TTTTTTTGCAGATAATATGCCATGTGTCATTGTTGCGGGCGAAAAATCGTTGTCTTTTTTCAGGATGAGACACCTGATGCCTTCTTTGGGCTCGAGTGCTCAAAAAATGATTTTTCTTTTGTACCGACCAAACTTTTTATTGTTTCCAAAAGAGGAAAAGGAAAAAAGCTGCAATAACCTAAAAGTGGGGGGAGAGATCTTGGGTAAGAGGGTTGGTTATACGAAGGGAAGGTATTAGCACCCAACGTATCTATAGTACTCTATAGGTTTCTTTGCTTTGTTTTTCGTCCTTTGTGGTGGAGGTTCTGTTGTGAAATAGGTGGGAGACTAAGGTGTTTGTTTGATTATGCTCGCAAAGATCATCGCGATCCTCTGCATACATATCCCCTAGAGGGAATCAGAGCATCTGTAGCTCGGGGTCTACGGGTGCTAAGGTTTGAGTGGTTTGAGAGAGAAGTTTTGCTCGCCAAGGATACGACCTTGTGCCTACGTATTCTCAAAGGGATGTTGAGAAAGTCAGAGCAATCGTAGTTCCCACTTATGCTAGTGGAAGCAAAGGAAAAGAGACAAATGTCATCTAAATGTTCGATGTATCTAATCTATATCATCACATACATCTGTTTGCTTTTTTTGTTTGAAAATCTTTTCATTATAAGCCCGGGGCCATGCCACTTATGGTGCTTAGAATGATAAAGATGTTTTTTAGCCAGCCTTGTGGCAAAAACTTTCAATGAAGTCAGCCTTGTGACAAAAAGTTTTGATTAATCAGCCAGCCTTGTGGCAAAAGTTTCAATGAAGTCAGCCTTGTGACAAAAACTTTGATTAATCAGCCAGTATGGTGGCAAAAAGGTTTGATTGATTAGCCAGCCTTGTGGCAAAAAAGAGTTATTTGATTGATTGATTGATTGTTTGTGATGATATAGAAGAGATACTCCTATCATAGAGATGATAAATGTATAATCTCCTAGGGTATTTTGATTTGGATATTGGGGATGCTTATAAGAAGCCCGTGGGTCCTTGTACGAAGCCCAAGAGGAGGCTATCCGAGGGTCCTTGCATTGTAAGCCCAAGAGGAGGCTATGGGAGGGACAATCCAGGGTCCTTGCATTGTAAGCCCAAGAGGAGGCTATGGGAGGGTCACTCGTTTGTACAAAGCCCAAGGGGAGGCATGGTATAGTTGGTTTGAGCTCTTAGAGCGATTTCACCGGGAAACCATACTCTATGTCCTAACCTAAACTAGGGAGATTCTTTGCACGAAGCCCAATAGGAGGCTATGGGGAACCTAGTGTTGTACTAAGTTGAACAAGCATATATAACACAATCACAAGTATGAACAAGTACGAACAAACATGAACAAATATGAAAGGGGCTTGGGACTTATACCTACATGGAGGCCCATGGTATATTTGAAAAGTTTGAAGTTTCTTTGAAGTTTTGTTGTTTTGAAAATGATTTGAAAATTGTTTGAAAAAAGATTTTATTTTTGAAGAGGTTTTATTGTTTTGAAAAAAAACTGTACAAAAAGAAAAGAAATGAGACTTACACTCTCTAATATTCGAGAGGCCCCACTTCGTTTTGAAAATCAATTGATCAATAAAAAAGATTTAATCAATGGTTTCTTTTGAAAATCAAAACGAAATGGTTTATCGTTTTGAAAAAGAATCGCGATCGCTCGTCTTAAAACGATTTGAATTTGACAAAAGCCAACTTAATTAAGTTAAAACAAGTTTTAATACTCAATTAAGACCTAAGTGATTAGGGTTTGATCACAAAAAGTATTTACAAGTGATTAGGTTAAAAATTAAAAATTAAAAACAATATTTAAAGTATTTAAAACACTTAAAAATATATCATTTTAAACCTAATAAAAATGCATTAAATAAGTCCTTTTTATGTGATTTTTTTTTATATTCATAAAATATGTATATTAAACAAAAAGTGTTCAAAAAATGAAATTAAAATGAGCTAATTTGATTGGTCAATTAATTAATTAAAGTTGTGTAAAAAATGGAAGAAAAATAGTGATAAAAAATATGTTTTGGCCCCTAGAGGTGTTGAACTCGTGACCTGAGGGTTACCACTCAAAAACAATACCAACTGGACCACGCGCGTGGTCTAATTAACAAAGGCAAGGATTTGGTTATATTTCAAACTCAATTTTTGAATTTCCTTCGCAAAAAATGGCGCCAAGAACACCATCCCCATTTGAATTTGAAAATCTCTGAAACTGAACCAAATTGATCAAGTGAAGGGTCTATCTCACTCGTTTTTTCACAAGGAACATGATGGTACCATTTAATTTCATTTATTTTTACCCTAAGATCATTGATTTTCTGATGAACACGAAGAACCCTAATTTCTGAGTTTCAATCTGAAATCGTGTATGTGCAAGATAAGTTGCAATTGATTGAGGGTTAATGATCCATACATATGCAGAAACATGATGGCAAACCAATTTTTCATTTATGATGCATGTATGTATGAGTTTGGAGTTCAAGAGAGCTTACCTTCTAAAACGGCCAAATGAGAATCGAATTCTGCAATAGAGGTGTTACAGAAGTTGTTTGATGATCTGGATAGCTTCAATGGACCTTATGGAAGGTGTCTGGATGCTTAGAACAACCTGGATTCATCTGAGCATGACCATGGTACCCGATCTGCAATAGCTTCAAGAGTGAATCGAATTTGATGATGGAGGTGTTTCAGATTGCTGGTGAGTGTTTGGATCATTCAAATGGAGTATATGGATGGTGTTGGGAGTGTTAGTTTGGACAGATATGACTTGGTATGGATTTTGGCATGATAAGGTTCAATATATGCAAATATGGAAGTGAGGTAGTGATTCTGAGATTTGAGGTGTTTTGGGGTGCATGAGTGATTCAAACACATCTCATATGATGTTTATGGTATGTTAGAACCATCACTTTGGCCATGGCTTCAAGGATTTGGAGGTTGGGATTTCTACCTCACTTTGAAACATGAAACTTGCAATTCAAGAAAGAAGAGAGAAAACCTATAATTGTGAGGTTTTGGTGTGATATGAAGAGTGGAAATGATCTCTATTTATAGGCCATGGATTCTGAATTCAGAGCTTTGCAACTTGCTTCAAAGTTTGATGATTTGGCTTAAGGGATAGAAAGGAATCTTTTACATTAAATGCATATGGTTAAAGTTACTAAACCATGGTTAAATCTCAAGCTTCTTATCCTCTTCTATTCTGATCTTCAAATCAGAAAATATCATTCAATTATTGCTTCTATGCATCATTACTTGGATTATAGGTCATGTAGTCTTGAAACTTAGTGAAAAATGGTGAAAATTCAAGTGAAAATGATCACTAATGTCAAAATTCAAAACCATAGCTATGCTCCATATTTTTTCATGATCTTGGACATTTTGGAAAGCTCATGTTACACACTTCAAAAACCTAGTTGAATGTTTCTTCAAGACCTTTAAGGAAATAGGTGAAAAAGGTCCATGAACTTTGAAGAAAATGAAGTTTTAAGTGAAATTTTCCAAAGATGCCAACTTTGAAGCTCCATATCTCTTAAATGGTTGATCTTATGGAAAAAAATTATATGTGTCAAAGTTGTTTATTGGATCAAAATCTACAACTTTCAAGTTGGAAGTTTTTTTCAGTTTGTAGGTGAAATTTTGAGAAATTCCCTTCCAAAGTTTTGGAAAAACCATTGAAAAACACTTAGAAAATTTTTCTAAGTATAAAAGTCAAACTTTGACTTTTTGATTCTTGATTTTTCTTGATCAAATGACTTCATATATCATATATTGATGATTCAAAACTTCAAAAGTCATGGTTGACCAAAATTCCCCAAAAGTCAATGGTGATCTTGTACAGTTGACTTTTTCGGACGAATCGCGTTTCCGGAGATTTCAAATGAACCAGGCTATCCTTACCAAATGAATGGTATGAATGGATAATATTGAGTTATTGGAAGATCTTGAGCCATGGTTTGAGTTGTGGCACCATGTCCTGATTAAAAAGGCAGTTGTTCAGTGAATTAGGTCAAAAACCCTAATTGTCGACCTGATGAAATTGATGACTGTGGATCTTGAATTGAGATGTAATTTCCATTGGATGTTGTCATAGGGATTATTTGAAGATGATTGAGACCTTTGATTGACTTCCTGGGGATTTTTAGGGTTTCCCAAATGCGATCCCTGATTTCAGTCCCTGATAGTTCAAAACCCTAATCTGATGATTTGAAATTTCACTGTTGATCAATCCTTGTGTAGGAGATGTCTTGAGCCAATAGATTAGGTCAAAATGATGCACTTGGGGTCTTGAAGTCATATCCCAAGTCATTAGGTCAAATCCTGAGCAAAAGTCAGGAGTATACTATCTTCAGTCAAAACCCTGATCTGGTTGGTTCAAAGCCTTTGAGCTTGTTGAAATGAACCTCTGAGGACCAAATGTTGATTGTTGATGAAAATAATTCTTTTGAGATGAAGGGAGAACAAAACCCTAATTGATTGTTACTTGTACTGATGAGTGATTTCTTGATTAAACCCTGCTGAGTCACAAGTAGCAAACACAAGCTATGCAATTTGTTAGAGATGCAAATGATGCATATGCTATGATATGAGGTGGTATCTTAGGTCAAAAATTGGGGTATGACAGATGCCCCTATTTAAGTTTCTTCAACCTGAGACATGAAGATTGAAAATCTTCATTTTGATAGGGTGGAAGAGACTTAAATATCAGAAGACACAAATTTTGGACCTAAGATACCAAAATTGCGAATGATGCAAGGATATCTTTACCGAGGGAATATCAAGAACTGATTCCGCTGGGGACAAGAGATTGGGAAGGATGTCTCAATCCGTTTTAAGAAGAGAATCCGTTTTGTCTTTTCGGGAAAGCAAGTGTATGCTTTACCGGGGAATGATAGCTTTGTAAGAAAAGCTTACCTATCGACATTATCGACTATCAGCATGGGGATAGACTTGTTTAATAATGCGAAGGTGAAAGGTATGAAACTGTATTACCGACTATCAGCATGGTGATAGACTTGACAAGGTAAAAAGAGTTTCAAAGGTTTGGTTAATATTACCGACTATCAGCCTTGTGATAGACATGTTTAATAATATAACCAGAACAAGAGGTTACCGACTACCAGCCTTGTGATAGTGGTTTTGAAGACATGATCAATTATCAGCCAAGTGATAAAATGATTCTGGAGACTTAGCTAGGGACATTACTGGTTATTCAGCCTTGTGAATAGTAATAAGGCCTTGATTGTCAAATGGTCTTCATGATTGATTTCCTTGAGAGGAAAAAGCTTTTGAAAGAGACATAAGCTGCTCAGATGACGAGGCTATTGCTTATTTTCTATTTTTTCACGACTCTGTTTGAGAATCGGAATTTGAATCTCTGGTAAAGACAAGGTTCTAACCAAGAATGAATTGGAAAGAAACAATCAAACAAGACTTTGTACCCATGAGGAATGAACTCAACTGGGGATTTTCTCCTTTGTTTTGAGAGGAGAAAACTAAAGCAACCTTCTTCCACGAGGAATGATCTCAGTGGGGGAACTGGAGAAAGAAGATGTTCTTTCTGCTTATGGGTGACAACCTACTGGAGAGATGACACGCCCGTACCTGTTTTTTTTTCCCTTTTTTTTAAGGATAGATATATCCTAAACAAGTGATTTTAAAGCAAACGTTGAAAAATGCAAGAATGCATAAATGATGAAAATATGATGAATGATGAATGTCATGAATGTAGTATGCATGTTGACGATACTGACAGACAAAGAAGTATACTAGAGAGGGACCGATGTCGCAATACAACCAGATACTTGGCAAACGTTCTTCAACACGGTGTAGATAACACAGGTGATGAATGATGCTGCGTGCTTTAGACTTCGCTGGGGAAGATGAGCAATTTTTCTCACTGAGATGGAAGAATCTTCTTTACTGGAGATGGAAAATCTTCGACATTGGGGATAGAAGACCTTCTTCACTGGGGATAGAAGAGCTTCTTCACTGGGGATAGAAGAGCTTCTTCACTGGGGATAGAAGAGCTTCTTTACCTCGAGGGGTAATTGCTTTAAGAATTCTTTTCTGGGACAAGAATACCGTTGTCTCATCATCTTCTTTTTGGGAAAACAAACAATTCTGAAGGATAATCTTTGGTTCATCCTATGGAGATAGTTGTTGATGTTCCTTCTGTTGTTCACAACTCAAAGGAAAGTTTCGCTTTTATTTTGAAAAAGAAAAGTAAATTCATTTAAAACTTTTTTTTCTCTTTTTTTCAAAAGTGAATAACACAATTAAAGTGTCATTTTGCAAGCTAAAAGAAATTAGAGATTGCAAACAAATGGGCACAAGGCTCAAATTTATTTAATAGGATGGTAATCAGCTAAAGGCGTGATTCCATGGAGTATTTACAAAAGTTGAAAATGGTAATTATGCGGAAAAGGCTACATTGAAAGCAATAACCACTATTCCTCCTAACAACTTTGAGTTCCAACTGTGCTTGTCGCTTCAGATTGGCGATGATTTGATCGTAGATCCTTTGATGGAAAAGACGATTCAGGTGACGAAGTATGGACTGATGCAGTTACTTTGTCATAAATCCCTAATTTTTGCCTAGATTGCCCTTTCAGGTTTTCAATCTACCAGGATGCATTTTTTCTGTTTATTGTCTCTAATTTTTTCCTGGACCGCCCTTTCGGTTTTTCAATCCACCGAGACGCTCATTTTTGCCTAAGTCACCCTTTGCGGGTTTTCGACTTACCGAGCTGTTCTTTTGTTCTTTTTTAGACAAAGTATTTCTTGACTGCATCAGCATTCACAGGATGTGGGAGTTCATCACCATCCATGGTTGTAAGAATCATGGCGCCGCCAGAAAATGTTCTTTTGACAACATACGGGCCTTCGTAATTAGGAGACCATTTGCCCCTAGAATCTGGTTGAAAAGACAAGATCTTTTTAAGCACGAGGTCGCCTTCTCGAAATTCACGAGGTCGAACCTTTTTGTTGAAGGCTTGTTTCATCCTTGCTTGGTATAACTGTCCATGGCATAGAGCAGTCATACGTTTCTCTTCGATTAAATTCAACTGATCGTATCTGCTTTGACACCATTCAGCCTCTGATAACTTAGTCTCCACGAGGACTCTCATTAATGGGATTTCAACTTGTACGGGGAGCACAACTTCCATGCCGTATACTAGAGAAAAGGGAGTTGCCCCTGTTGAAGTACGCACTGAAGTACGGTACCCATGTAAAGCAAATGGCAGCATTTCATGCTAGTCTTTGTAAGTGACGACCATTTTCTGGACAATCTTCTTAATGTTCTTGTTAGCAGCTTCCACAGCGCCGTTCATTTTTGGTCTGTAAGGAGAAGAGTTATGATGCTCAATCTTGAATTCCTCACACAATTCTTTCATCATCTTGTTGTTCAAGTTTGAACCATTGTCAGTAATGATCTTGCTGGGAATACCATATCGGCAAATGATGTTATTCTTGATAAACCTCACAACCACTTGTCTTGTAACATTGGCGTAAGATGCTGCTTCGACCCATTTGGTGAAGTAATCAATGGCTACCAAGATGAAACGATGACCGTTTGAAGCTTTCGGTTCGATCATTCCAATCATGTCGATACCCCACATGGAGAAAGGCCACGGAGATGAGAGAACGTTGAGTAGCGTCGGTGGCACATGGATCTTATCTGCGTAGATCTGGCACTTGTGACATCTCTTCACGTGTTTGTAACAGTCAGATTCCATTGTCAACCAATAGTATCCTGCTCTTAAGATCTTTTTGGACATTGCATGCCCATTTGAATGAGTTCCAAAGGACCCTTCATGCACTTCATGCATTAACATGTCTGCTTCGTGTCTGTCCACGCATCTGAGCAAAACCATGTCGAAGTTTCTTTTGTATAGCACATCTCCGTTCAGGAAGAAACTGCCAGAAAGTCTCCTTAGAGTTTTCTTATCTTTGTTTGATGCCCCAAGCGGGTACTCTTGAGTTTGAAGGAAGCGTTTGATGTCGTGGAACCACGGTTTATCATCGATAACTGCTTCAGTTGCAAACACATAGGCGGGCCTTTCAAGGCGCGTAATTCTGACTGTAGGCATATCATTCCAATGACTGACTTTGAACATGGAAGATAGAGTAGCCAAGGCGTCTGCCATTCGATTCTGATCTCGAGGTATATGATGCAATTCAACCTTGTTGAAGAAAGTCAACAGACGTCTTGCATAATCTCTGTAGGGAATCAAGCCAGGGTGGTAAGTTTCCCATTTGTCTTTGATTTGGTTGATCACGAGGGCTGAATCTCCATATATGTCTAGGATCTTGATCCTTAAATCAATGGCTTCTTCGAGACCCAGGATACAAGCTTCATATTCTGCGATGTTGTTGGTGCAATCAAATAGTAATCTGGCGGAGAATGGGATATGAGTACCCTTAGGAGTGATGATGATTGCCCCAATTCCATTGCCAAAAGCGTTTACTGCTCCATCAAAAATTAGGCCCCATCTTGATCCAGGATCAGGACCTTCTTCAGGTAATGGTTCGTCACAATCTTTCATCTTTAAGTACAAGACATCTTCATCAGGAAAGTCAAACTTGAGAGATTGATATTCATTAATTGGTTGATGCGCCAAATGATCGGCGAGAATGCTTCCTTTGACGGCTTTTTGAGCACGGTATTCAATGTCATATTCGGATAACAGCATTTGCCATCGGGCAATCCTTCCTGTTAAGGCAGGCTTTTCAAAGACGTACTTGATCGGATCCATTTTGGAGATTAACCAAGTAGTATTGTTGATCATGTATTGGCGGAGACGTTTTGAAGCCCAAGCCAAAGCACAACATGTTTTTTCGAGCATGGAGTAACGAGACTCACAATCTGTGAATTTCTTACTCAGGTAATAGATGGCATGCTCCTTCTTACCGGTTTCATCTTGCTGTCCAAGCATACAACCCATGGATTCTTCTAACACAGTAAGGTACATGATTAATGGTCTTCCTTCAACTGGAGGAATCAATATTGGTGGTTCTAACAGGTATTCCTTGATACTGTCGAACGCTTTTTGGCAATCTTCAGTCCATACAACCCCTTGATCTTTGCGGAGAAGCTTGAAAATTGGCCCATAAGTAGCAGTCATTTGAGAGATAAATCTGGAGATATAGTTCAATCGTCCGAGAAATCCTCTTACTTGCTTTTCAGTTTTTGGTGCAGGCATCTCTTGAATAGCTCTGACTTTGTCGGGATCTACTTCAATACCTCTTTGGCTGACAATGAAACCCAAGAGTTTTCCAGATCTAACCCCAAAAGTACATTTGTTAGGATTCAAGCGAAGCTGATATTTCCTTAGTCGTTGAAACAACTTCAAAAGGTATTCAATATGTTCTTCTTCTGTGCTGGACTTGGCTATCATGTCGTCCACATAAACTTCAATTTCTTTATGCATCATGTCATGAAAGAGTGTAGTCATTGCCCTTTGGTAAGTTGCACCTGCATTCTTTAATCCAAACGGCATCACTTTGTAGCAAAAAGTACCCCATGGGGTGATGAAAGATGTCTTCTCCATGTCTTCAGGAGCCATCTTGATCTGATTATAACCGGAGAACTCGTCCATGAAGGAAAAGACGTTGAACTTAGCGGTGTTATCGACCAGCATGTCGATATGTGGTAATGGAAAGTCATCTTTGGGACTGGCTTTGTTCAAGTCACGGTAGTCAACACACATTCTGACTTTGCCATCTTTCTTCGGAACTGGCACTATGTTGGCCAACCATTGAGGATACTCCGAGGTGACAAGAAAACCTGCGTCGAGCTGTTTTTGAACTTCCACTTTGATCTTGTTAGCCATATCAGGGTGAGTCCTTCGTAATTTCTGCTTAACTGGCGGACATTCTGGCTTTAATGGCAAGTAATGCTGAACAATATTGGTATCCAACCCAGGCATGTCTTGGTAGGACCAGGCAAACACGTCAACATATTCTTTGAGAAGGTCTGTCAACTTACTCTTGACATCAGCATCAAGCAGCGATCCAATGGTCACTTCTTTTTTGTCTTCTTCAGAACCCAAGTTGATCTTTTCTAGAGGCTCTTTGTGAGGCAGAATGGCTCTTTCCTCGTGCTTAAGTAATCGAGAGATCTCGTCCGGGATCTCCTCTTCTTCCTCTTCTTCGGCTTCGAACACAGGAAACTCAAAGTTGGGAGAGGGCATAGGGTTATTGCATTCAATGGGTTTATTAATAGTTAATCTGCACATATGATTTATATTTATTTCAGAAAATTTATGAATGCAAGAGTGTATGCAGATTTTTTTTGAAAAGTTTTTTTTCTTGGTTTTTTAGGATTACCATTTCCAGAAAAAAGCCAAAAATAAAACATACAATGTAGGGAATTCAAAATGACACTTTATTTATGACTCATTTTTGAAACAAAGCCCTAAACACAAACTCATTTGTCTTGGGCAGGACAAAGAGGGAAACTTTTAAAACAAAGCCCTATACACAAAGTTATTTGGGCGGAACATTTAAAAGCAAAGCCCTATAAAACATCTCTCTGCTTTGGGCAAGGCAGGAGGTCAAAATAACAGCGAAGTGATTACTTTGAGCGGCAAACAACATTCGGAACGTCGACAGCCTTCCAGTAGCAACGAACTGCTCTGTGTATTATGTATTCAGGAAAAATCTCCTCAGAATTATCTTCAGTTTTGACATTGACCGCTGGTCGAGCAGGATTTGAAGATCCTGGTTTGTCACCCTTGTTCTTTGTAGAGTTGAAACGGTCTTCTTCTACTTCTTGAAGAGCGTAAGATGAGTCACAATCTTCAGAATTTTCAGGATGTATTTCCCAGTCTTCAGGATGAAGAGACTCATTGTCAGAGACACTTTCTGAGTCAGTTGCGGGACCATCTTCCCCTTCATCTTCAAAAATGGCATTTATGTGATAATAACCATCTCCAGGATTGTTAATCTTGGTAGATGCATTGAAGCTGAAATCTTCAGTAATTTCAGGCTGCTGAGAAAATTGACAAGGCTGGTAAGCCTCTTCTGGTTGACTATTATATTCAAAGGAATCTCCCCATCCAGTTGGTTGGATATCTTCAATCGCAATCTTTGAACTTTCAGGTGCAGTGTATTTCACCATATAATCAAATTTTCCACTTGGTTGTCCCAAGGTGTCCCAGATCTCTGCGGGAACAGGCTCAGTTTCTTTGCCTTTGGATTTCTCTGACGGAGGATATGGTTCTTCCTGAGATATGTATCCCGAGTCATTGAGATAACATTTCCATTCTTCTTCATCATTGGAGAGACCTTCTTCGATACATTCTTCGATAAGGACATTAACCTGTTGAGGAATTGGGTTAAGGAATCCTCCACTAATGAATGTTTCTTTGATCGGACGAAGGGTTTCATCCTTCTTGGTGCAGTTTGAGAACATTGGTGAACATCCGAGACCTGCTCTAGTTTCATTCTTGGTCGGGATCACAACTTGCCCCCAGCCAGTGGTAGTTCCATCTTTCACTACTTTTACTGCCTCTTTGTAAGAAGAGATCGATGCTTTCTTTTTGGAAGATTCTTCTTCTAAAGAGAGACCTTGGAACTGCGTTCCTTCCTCACTGTCAGCACTTATGAAAGAGAAATTGGATAAATGGCTCACCATCAAGGCTTGCTCTCCACTTATTATTACCAATTTTCCATTTGTTACAAATTTTAACTTTTGGTGGAGCGTAGAAGTTACTGCCCCTGCTTCATGGATCCATGGTCGTCCTAACAGACAGCTATAAGCAGCTTGAATGTCCATGACTTGGAAAGTGATTTGAAATGTATGTGGACCAATTGTCATGGGAAGGTTGACTTCGCCGATAACAGATTTTCGCGATCCATCAAATGCTTTGACTACTACACCACTGAACTTCATAGGCATTCCTTGGTAAGACAAGCGAGCAAGAGTCGTCTTTGGCATAACATTCAAGGAAGATCCAGTGTCTACCAACACATTGGACAAAGAGTCTGACTGACAGTTCATAGAAATGTGCAAAGCAAGATTGTGATTTTTACCCTCCTCGGGGAGTTCTTCATCACAGAAGCTTAAATTGTTGCAAGCAGTTATGTTGGCTATTATCCCATCAAAATGGTCAACAGTCACATCATGATCTACAAAAGCTTGATCCAAAACTCTCATCAGGGCTTCTCTGTGGGCTTCTGAATTCAACAACAATGAAAGTATTGAGATCTTTGAAGGAGTCTGCATAAGCTGATCCACAATCTTGTATTCACTTCTTTTGATAAGCTTCAAAATTTCATCAAAATCAGGATTGACATTGGTTCCACTAGATTGACCAACATCAATGTTTGTATTACTGACAGGAGTTTCCTCAGGATTCCCCACTGATGTATTGACAGGATTTTGTCCGGTTGCAGGAACAACAGGCTGCTTTGGAGGTAGTGGAGTATACACACGTCCACTTCTTGTTACTCGACTCACATCCGCGATGTTCACGACAGATGAGAGAGTAGGTAAAGGAACTTCTTGTCCATTCTTTATCATTGTTGCATTGTAGTTGTATGGAACTGCCTTGTCAGAGTCATAAGGAACAGGTCCAGGTAGACAAATGATCAAAGGAGCAATAGGAACCTTTGGCTTGTTGTAAGTAACTTCTATGCGCTCAGGCATGTTGAAATGAGGAACGATGACGTTAACTTTAGGAATTTCCGAGTTGATATCTGAGACTAAAAGCTCATGCGGATAACATCCTATCATGTTAACTTCATTTTCATCCCTATTTCTGTAGATCTGAATAGTACCATTATCCAACAGTACTTGGAGATCTCTTCTCACAATCGAACATCCGTGAGGATCTACACAACATATGCTACAGGAACCATAGTGATGCTGGCGAAAACTCGGCCCTCGACAGAGAGTGGCGTGCATTTGTACCAAATCTGCTCTTGAGAAATTGATATTATAGACTCGGTATGGACCAGGACATCCGTACACCATGTTTACAACATGCCCTCCATGATTGGGCAGCGGATTTGCTTGCACATTTGGATTCAAATTTCTGAAAGAGAGGAGATTAGATCTAACCAACCTCTGAACTTCATATTTCAAAGCTATGCAATGCTCAAGATCATGGCCAGGTGCTCCTTGATGATAAGGGCATGAGACCTCAGCTTTGTACCACCATGGGAGTTTCTCAGGTACTGGTGGTGGTGCTTTAGTTTGAACAAGACCTCTTTCAATCAAAGCAGGGTACAATTCTGTGTACGTTATTGGAATCGGATCAAACTGTGGAGCTCTTTGTACACGATTCTGATTATTGTTAAACTGTTGAGCCTGTGGTCGAGGCTGTTGTTGTTGAAACTGCGGAGTAAACCCCGGATTCGGTGCGGTATTAACGGCTGGTGCGATAGCAGCTACCTGTCGTTGACGATTGACGTTTCCTCTTGGCTTCCCTTGGGATACCATGTCAACACTTTGTTCTTTCTTCTTTTGGAAACCACTTCCGAACTTTTTGGTTCCGCTAGAAGATCCACCTTCTTTAGTCAGACGTCCGGTTCGGACTCCTTCTTCTAGACGCATCCCCATGTTTACCATCTCGGTGAAATCACTTGGAGCACTAGCAATCATGCGTTCATAATAAAACGGACTGAGAGTATTCAAGAAGATCTTTGTCATCTCCTTCTCTTTTAACGGTGGATTAATCTGAGCAGCAATTTCTCTCCATCGTTGGGCATACTCTTTGAAAGCTTCATGGTCTTTCTGAGCCATGGATCGAAGCTGATCTCTGTCTGGAGCCATATCCGAGTTATACTTGTATTGTCGGACAAAGGCCTCACCTAGGTCATTGAATGTTCGAATATTAGTGCTATCCAAACCTGTGTACCACTTCAGTGCGGCACCAGTCAAACTGTCTTGAAAGTAATGGATAAGCAACTGATGATTATCTACATAAGTAGACATCTTCCTGGCATACATCACGAGATGACTTTGTGGACAAGAACTACCTTTGTACTTCTCAAAGTCAGGGACCTTGAATTTAGCAGGTATTTGTACACTGGGAACCAAACATAGTTCCTGGGCATTCTTTCCAAACAAATCTTTTCCACGAATAGCTTTAACTTCCAGCTGTCATACCCTAATTTTTGACCCCCCCTGAGATGACATATCTTCAGGATTTTTCATCAGGTCAAGACAATTGCCCAGAGCAGTCATTTCTCCATCTGGTACCTGATCGAGGATGCTCAAAGACAAGAAAGCTTAGGCAAAGGATCAATCAATACAAAGACTAGTCTCTAATACAATCATGGGGCTCAAAGACTTCACTTTTCTCATCTATGATTGATTAGACATCCAGTCATCTGAGTACAGGTTTACTCAGATCACCAGACTAGGGTTCTGAGCCTATCAAGGACTGAAATCAGGGATCACATTTGGGAAACCCTAAAAAACCTCAGAGGGTCATTCAAAGACATCAATCATCTTCAAATAACTCATATTACAAGGTCTACTGGACATCACACTTCAATTCAAAGTCTACAGTCATTACTTTCACATGGTCGACAAATTAGGGTTTTGACCTAATTCACCAAGATAGTTGACTTCTGATCAGGGCATGAATCCAAAACTCAAGACATGATTCAAGGATCTCTACTACCTCCATATAATCCATTTATATCATCCATTTGTGGAGAAGATCTTATTTCTACACAAAAGCCCAAAAATTCACTTTGTCAGGAAAAAGTCAACTGTGAAGGATCATCATTGACTTTTAAGGTTTTTGGTCAAAAAATGACTTTCAAAGATCAATATCATCAATATATGGATGTCAAAGTCATTTGGCCAAAGAAATTCAAAGAAATTCATCAAGGAGCGAAAAGTCGGGAATTAGGGTTTTTGAAGGCATGGTGAGATCTCAAAATTTCACCTACACAACTCAAAAAACTTCCAACATGAAAGTTGTAGATCTTGCAAAATAAAACATCATCTTACAAAGGAACTTTTTTCAAAAGATCAACCATTTATGAAGTTTTGGAAATTTTGAAGTTTAGGTCATAAACACTTTGAAATTTTTCTAAGTGTTTTAACCTAGTTTTCATCCAACTTTAGGCTCATTTTTCACAAATTTCCTAAATGATTCTGAAGAAGACATAAACTAATGATTTGAAGTAGATGTTTAGGGCTTTCCAAATTGTGTTCAACCTTCTCCAAATTCAATTTGAGCTAGGAGTTATGCTTGTTCAAAGTTGGCCTCATGAAGTAAAATTATAGGTCATGGACACTTTTGGACTTTGCAAATTTTGTGCAAATAACCTCTCTTATGGATGCTACATGACCCATAATACATCTGAAACCATGCCATGCATTCATTTTCACCATGCCATAAGGATTGAAGAAGATTCTAAAAAACAAGAACATGTGATTATGTAATGATTACTTTTGAGAATTTATGGCAAATTGATGAATCACCCAAGGAATCTTCTCACCAACCAATTAGAGCTCACTTTGCATCTGAATTGTCCCCTAAGATCAGATAGAATCAATGGATAGGGGAGGTGGCTCGAAAATGCAATGATCACACTTGGATATTCTTTGAAATTTCTTCATGGCTAAGAAACCAAACTTGCTTCACTAAGCAAGCTCACTCTCTCACTCAGTACTGAGACATTTTCCTATAAATAGGAGAGCACAATTCAGTAGAAAAACACACCAAAGCAACCATATTACTTGCTTTCTCTTTCTCTCCTCTTGTTCATTGTTTTTCAAAGTTCTTTGGCAAGAAGAATCGATTTCTTCAAACCAAAGCTTATCTTTGGGAAGTGAGCATTCTAACATCTCAAGGGAGGTCATTTGAGGTGATCCAAGCACCTGGATCACTTCTGTAGGTGGAGGAACACTATTGTTGCTCTCACTTTGGAGCACTTGCAGTTGGAGGTCCATGGAGTGATTCAGAAGGTTTCAAGGCAAGCCAATCATCCAGACACACTCCTCAGGTCATAGTGAAGCTAACCAGATGGCTGCAGCTCATCTGTAACTCAGGATTCAACAACCTCCATGTCCACTTGAAGCTCAAATCGAGGGAGGTCCATAGAACAATTCAGAAGGATTCAGGCTACAATAAGCATTCAGTTGGCATCATTGAGTCTCAGGGAAGCTATTGAGATCATTCATTCAAGCCCAGGTGCCCTCAATCATCCTCACGACCTCCATTTTCAGAGGTAAGTTTCTGAACTTCACCTCTCTAATTTAAGTACTCTTTGTGAAATAGCTCGATTCTATCTTGTTCAGCATCATCAGAGGATTGAAAACCCTCTATCATCATCCATTTATCTTTCAGTATAGTCATTTAATTTGATTTTGAAATTTTAGGGTTCTTCACGATTTCTGGTAAATTAGTTAGATGTAGTTAATGATAGTTCATGTTAGTTACATATTTAGAATCTTGAGTGAAATTAGAACAAGTTTCGTGTTTACATCATGACAAATGGTTGAGAAACGAGTGAGTTCAGAAATTCAAACTCATGGAGCTTGAGGTTGAAGACGAAGATGGTGGTGGCGCGCAAAATTCAAATCTCAGGGCAGAGTTTATTTTATTTTGAGTGGTATGCGTTTTATTAATGACTAAACAACTTGCCCTAGTGGCCACACATGCGCCCTTAGTATCATCATGCCACAAGTCTGGGGTTCGAATCCCCCTCGCCCCAGACTTTTTGATTCTTTTATTTTTTAAGGATTTACAACTTGTTTTGAAACATGACCAAATGGAGGCAAGTCACTAACACTGAGCGCGCGTTGGCTCAGTGGTGTTGTTTTGGACTGGTAACCTCAAGGGCGTGGGTTCAAACCCTCCAAGGGACAAAACCTTTTTTTTAACACTAATTTCTTTCATTTTTCTTCATAATTTCACATATTTATTTAACCTATCAAACTAATTCTTTTTTACTTCATTTTTCACACACTTCTTATTTAACACACCTATTTAGTGAATAATCAAAAAAATCATAAAAATATTATTTATTTCATATATTTTAATTAGGTTTAAAATAGTATGTTTTTAAGTGTTTTTTTAATACTTTAAATATATATATTCACTTTGATTTAAACTAAATCACTTTGTAAATAATTCTATGATGAAACCCTATTTGTTTAGGTCTTAATTAAGTAAAAATCTTTATTTTTACTTTAATTAAGTTGACTTTTGTCAAATCTCAAAACTATTTTCAATCTCTGATAAAATCAAATGATTAAGGTTTTCAAACAACAAAACCTTGTATCATTCAAAATCATTTTCAAATTGCTCTTGTAACCAGTACTGTAAAGTACTGGGCCTCTAATAGAGTGTAAGTCCCAAAAACCTTCTCTTCTTAGCTTGTTTTCAAAACTGTATTTTCAAAATCTTCTTTCTGTTTTTCAAAACATTCTTCTGGTATTTGAAGGGCATTATTCCCGGTGAAACTCTTCAGATACCTATGTGACCTTTGTCCATCTTCACTTCTTCTGTTTTCAAAAACCATTAACTGTTTATCATATATATTCAACTGTTATCATCAAAACAACAAAAATACTGTTGAGGCTCTGTACATACTTCTTCAATGGCCTCCACTCCATCCAGGTTAGGCTTTACAAGCTTTCAATTTACAGTCTTTATTTAAATTACTGTCAAATATAAACTGTGCATATATTAGTTTAGAACTACGTTTGAGTATAAACCTTAGGACAGTTAAACTATATATATATTATAGGAATATGACCTAGGATTGAGAATGTCTTCCCGGTGAAGGCTCTTTCCTAATTAGAGATCTGTAGTTCAAACCCCCAAGATGAATTATTCCCGGTGAAACATCTTGGCAAAAACCTTAGAATCCAGAATAATAGGACACATCCACCCAAAGAGGAATTATTCCCGGTGAAACCTCTTACCCATTTGCTTAGAGCCAAAATAAGTTCAAAACCACATAGCTTTCTCTTGTGCTATAACAAGGACCCTCGATTAGCCTCCTCTTGGGCTTTGTACAAGGACCCACAGGCTTCTTAAAAGCATTTCCAGCTTCCTCTTGAGCTTGTATACAAGGACCCATCAGGTTTCTTATAAACATAGGAACAGGTCTTCAGTCACCTTTTAGCCTACCCTGGTGAGTTTCTTCCAATTAAACCAGACTTTAAACAAGCTAAGTTTGTCTCAATTTCACATTGAGTACACTTTTTGGAATGAGAGACATGGACAGTCTCTGTCACCCTTATCTTCATCAATCCTCCTTAGTAGAGTCTAGGATCCATGTTTTTGGTCATCCTCAGCATTGAGTCAGCCTTCATCTTGGGCTTTAAACAAAGAGTCTCCACTAGATAATCTTTCTGCCATCCACTTTTCAGTCAAAATCCCTGGAAAGGGTTAGCCTCCAACATCTGCCTAAAATATCAAATCCCTGGAAAGGGTTAGCCTCCAACATCTGTCTAAAATATCAAAACCCCTGGAAAGGGTCAGCCTCCAAAGTCAGATTAATAAAAAGTCAAAAGAATAATTTCATTCTCTTAGGAGATAATTTCCCCAACAAGTCAAAACCCCTGGAAAGGGTTAGCCTCCAAAAAAAAAAACATGATAAAGTCAGTCTTTTTAACAGACAAATTCACCAGCTGAGTCAGAATCCCTGGAAAGGGTTAGCTTCCAAAGAAAAACAGTCTTTTAATAAATAAAATCTCCTCAGTAGAGTCAAAACCAACAAAAACAGTTAGCCTCAACCTTGGGCTTCATACAAGGCACCCAGACAATAAAACTCCCCTGTCAAGAGTCAGCCTCAACCTTGGGCATTGTACAAGGCAGATAATAGAGTCTCCCCAGTGAGTCTTTCATCACTCAGTAGCCACAACCTTGGGCTTTGTACAAGGCAGATAAACCATATCTTTCATGTGTCAAAGATTCCTAACACTTAGGATCTTTCCCCATATAGTCATCCATACTTAATTCATTTAAGAGTCCGCCACAACCTTGGGCTTTGTACAAGGCAGAAAATAATGTTTTCCCTAGCAACAGTCAGCCACAACCTTGGGCTTTGTACAAGGCACGCAAATAGAGTCTCCCTAAGTAGAGTCAGCCTCAATTCTGGGCTTCGTACAGAACACAAAAACACCCTGTAATTAATTCCCAGTGGAGTCATCTCCCAGAGTCAATAATATCAATTAATCAATCAAAAAGCCTCAAGCTTGGGCCTCATACAAGCCAGCTAAATTCAAATCTTTTATACAGTAGATAGACACAGCTTATCTCCATAGAGAGATATTTTTACTACTCTACCACATTCAAACAAACAAACATTTCAATTTCAATTTCAATCAAAGTCTCCCATTTAGGACTCTGAAAGACATGCTCTGGCACATCCCCAGACTTGTACACTTTCCCTAATTTGGACGAGCATCTTTCTTTCATTTAAGAGGCATCTGACTGGCATACTTGCACACACACAAGTAAGGTCCCCCTCTTGAATGAAATGAATTCAGTTATTCTGTCACTCCTTTAAATGTTTGTGGTAGAATAGTACAAATACCTCTCTGTAGAGATGATTTCATGTCTCTTTACTGTAAACAGAGATTTAATTCCAAGCTTCAACCTTGAGCTTCAAGCAAGGCACAAAAACAATTAATTTCCCTAGTTAGTTCCCCGAACTACATTAAGCTCTGACTTCCACTAGGGATATGTAGGCATGAGGTTCACAAGGAACCTCAGCGAGCTAATAAAATACCAAAAATAGTCAGTCTGTCTATCTGTCTGTCTTTCTTTAATCAATTCAATTCCTTCTCCTAACACAAAGGAGAAACTTTCCCAATCATTAGCAGCAAACACAATCACAATGACACAGAGAAGGTTCCTGTAGAGTACTACAGATATGTAGGGTGTTTAAACACTTCCCTATGTATAACCGACCTCCCGGACTCCAGAATTTCTAGTCTAGGTGTAAATCCCCACACTTAGCAAACTCCTAGGGTTTAGTTGAGATCTTTTTTTCCCTTTCCTACTCGTAGGACAAATAAGAAAGTTCGTGTGATATCGTAGGAAGAACTGAAATAAAATTCATCCCACCACGGGCGCATTCTCCTTCCAAATTTTGCGTGAAGGGTCTAGCGTGCCGTCCTCCCAAGTGAAACGGGGAGGTAAAAAAAAACGACACCACACCAGCTGCATCTTGTTAAACTGCTCTTGGAGATCTTCCACAAGGTTACGCTGATTTATGCTATCATCCTGATCATGATAAATCTCATTGCCACCATAAGGAACTGTGTGAACCGTAGGGGTCGGAACCGTCATAGTGGGTTGAGAAAGTGCCATAGTGATTTGGGAAAAAGTTACCCCTGAATGTGGAATAAACGCCAAACCTTGTGCAGCAGGCGCTTCAGTTGTAGCTGTTTGGATAGCAGGCGGAAACCTGTACCAAAGCTGAAAGGCGGGCCCCAACTTTCTGGCATAGAGAAAGATGGAATACCGAATGCAACTGTAGAAACTGGAGTAGTGACTTCAGATGTTACCGCTGCTTGACTGTTGGGTGGCGGCGGCTGATTCTGTGCGGCCATTAAGGAGTCAACCAGAGTAGTGAGACTTTCCAACTTTTCCTGAAGGGTGGTCACTGTACCACGGAGCTCAATATTCTCTTGTTCAGAGTGTTCCATTACTCTTCTTCTACTCGAACGAGTATTGTATCTGTGATCTGATTGCGAGCGCAGTCGAGAAACTTTGAGACGCGACAGCTTGACGATCTATTGGAGAAAGATCCAAAAGATGAGACTCTATACAACAGACTCGATATGCAGAATGATGTATGCAAAAAGAAATTTATGATTTTTCCAAATATTTTAAAGATTATTTCCTTGCAAACATTTGAACACAAACTATCCTTTTATTGAATAAATGGGAAATGTTACAACATTGGAGCGAAGCTCCTTACAAAAGCAAATGATAAATAAAAAAGCTAAACAATCCTAAGCATCTTCATCAGATGAAGAACCAAATGCATTGTGCAGCTTGAGCTTCATGATTTCTTTCCCATAGTGAGCTTTCAATTCGGCCTTTTCAGTCCTCAGCTTGTCAACAGTATTCTTCCAATCATCAGGAGTCGGAGCGTTGCTTGTTGAACCTTCAAGATTTTTCTTGCTTTCTCTGATATATCTCTTGATTGCAGCGTCTTTCTGGCGAATCTTCTCATCTTTGCTCATGAGCCATCCATCTTGACAATAAAGAGTTTCTTCGTGATCTTTCACTCTTTTCTTCAACTTTTTATTTTCCACATCAGTTCTACGAAACTTTTCTTCCCAAGCATATTTTTCTATCCTCATCTTAGCCAAAGTGTCTTGGTATTCTTCCATAGTGGGAATGTTGGGTCGTTGAGACACTGCAGGAAACATGGGTTTTTCATAAGTATAAGGCATTTGAAACTCTTTTGCTCTTTTCTTTACCCAGCAGGTGTAGGCGTCCATGGCAATGCAATTTCTTTCCTCACCTTTTTCTTTCCCTCGGACGTCGTACCAAGCTCTCACCATTCTTGCTTTCAACCTTTTAGGATTATCCCCTTCTCGGTAGAAGTAACCTTCCACTGTGGGACCAATGGGTTTAGTTGAATTTGCATACCCGAGTTGTCGTCGGGCTAGGACCGGATTGTAGTTAATTCCTCCTTGTGTACCAATGAGGGGTACGTTGGCGAATTCTCCACAACTTTCAATGGTTTCTGTACCGCAGCGAGCCAAGGTATACCAATGAATATCATTATTAGTAAGGGACATAAGTCTTCGAGGCCAACGCAAGCCTTCTCGGTTTTCTGTGAAAATAGGAGACTCAGGTAAGTGCGAAACAATCCATTTGAACAACAGTAGTGCACAACATACAATGATTCCACCGCCTTGGCGATTCCTATGATGAACAGAGAAATACATGTCACCAAGCAAAGTCGGAACAGGATTTCCAATCAGAAAGATCTTTATGGCATTGATATCAACAAAGTTGTCGACATTGGGAAACAGAACCAACCCATAGATGAGCAAGGCTAGTATAGCTTCAAAAGCTATCATGCTACCAGTTTCGATGAAATCAAAGGCTTTCTTTATTAGGAAGTGTGAAGTTAAACCCGGGAGGTTTCCTTTGGTAGTCCAATTACTCTCTACTTCAGACTTTTTCAAGTGGACGCTCGCTGCAATGACGTGTGACTTAGGAATGGCTTCCAAACCATTGAAGGGTATTTTGTCAGACACAGGAATACCCAAAAGATTGGCATATTCTTCCAAGGTCGGTACCAACTCGTAGTCTGGAAAGGTAAAACATCGGTAGATGGGATCATAGAACTGAACCAGAGTTTTGAGAAGTCCTTCATCAACATGAGTGTTCAAAATAGGCAAAAGCTTTCCATAACTTTTCCTAAAATTACAAGGATCTTGTACAGAAGATGCTAACTCTATCAGCTTTTCCACATCAGGCGCTTTGAAACCGTACTTTTTGGTATACCTTTTTTCCATAACTTAATCCTATAATGTTTGCAAAGAAAATTCTGTAAATTTTTTTGGAAAAATCATGTTTTTTATGGAAAAAGATGGGTTTTTTAATGAATGTATGAATGCATGGATGCATGGATGCCACATATTCAAACATGGTAAAGCAAACATGGTAAAGCAAACATGGTAACGCAAACATGGTACTACAAACATGGTACACAAACATGGTAACAAACATAGGTTCAAAGGTCCAGCGTCACGAGCATGAGGTCAGAGAACCAAAAATGGGATAGTTCTAGTTAATCACCTGCACAACATGTTCTACTGATACGTCAGAGTCTACATTTTTCTTTCGGATATTACCGGCTTTCCACAATTAAGCTCATGAGCCAGTAATATTCTCAAGAAAAACTCGTCTGAGTGTGGTTCTCCGCATGACAACTAATCCAAGTCTTCACCTGAATAGTTTCTGCACCACAACCTAATAAGGCCAGGATGGGTTGGGGTTCTACGGCCAACTCAGCTTCTACAGTTCAATGAAAGTAATAATGTCTTCGCTACGAAACATGCTAAACATATATTACCAACAAGGAACCTCCACTGAGCGGAAGGATTCTCACGTACGCCTGTACATGACTATACCCTCCACCTAATTCTTATGTGTACTTAATCCGGGTTAGGATTTGTCCATAATGTATCACTTGTAACAGAACCACGCAAGTAACAGAACCAGAACCACACATATAACAAAAAATGAAATGAAAAATAAAGCAAATAGAATTAACCCTTCCTTTGGAAACAATAAAAAGATGGTCCCCAGTGAAGTCGCCATTTTTCTGTCGCGGGCGAAAAATCGTTGTCTTTTTTCGGGATGAGACACCTGATGCCTTCTTTGGGCTCGAGTGCTCAAAAAATGATTTTTCTTTTGTACCGACCAAACTTTTTATTGTTTCCAAAAGAGGAAAAGGAAAAAAGCTGCAATAACCTAAAAGTGGGGGAGAGATCTTGGGTAAGAGGGTTGGTTATACGAAGGGAAGGTATTAGCACCCAACGTATCTATAGTACTCTATAGGTTTCTTTGCTTTGTTTTTCGTCCTTTGTGGTGGAGGTTCTGTTGTGAAATAGGTGGGAGACTAAGGTGTTTGTTTGATTATGCTCGCAAAGATCATCGCGATCCTCTGCATACATATCCCCTAGAGGGAATCAGAGCATCTGTAGCTCGGGGTCTACGGGTGCTAAGGTTTGAGTGGTTTGAGAGAGAATTTTTGCTCGCCAAGGATACGACCTTGTGCCTACGTATTCTCAAAGGGATGTTGAGAAAGTCAGAGCAATCGTAGTTCCCACTTATGCTAGTGGAAGCAAAGGAAAAGAGACAAATGTCATCTAAATGTTCGATGTATCTAATCTATATCATCACATACATCTGTTTGTTTTTTTTGTTTGAAAATCTTTTCATTATAAGCCCGGGGCCATGCCACTTATGGTGCTTAGAATGATAAAGATGTTTTTTAGCCAGCCTTGTGGCAAAAACTTTCAATGAAGTCAGCCTTGTGACAAAAAGTTTTGATTAATCAGCCAGCCTTGTGGCAAAAACTTTCAATGAAGTCAGCCTTGTGACAAAAAGTTTTGATTAATCAGCCAGCCTTGTGGCAAAAGTTTCAATGAAGTCAGCCTTGTGACAAAAACTTTGATTAATCAGCCAGTATGGTGGCAAAAAGGTTTGATTGATTAGCCAGCCTTGTGGCAAAAAAGAGTTATTTGATTGATTGATTGATTGTTTGTGATGATATAGAAGAGATACTCCTATCATAGAGATGATAAATGTCTAATCTCCTAGGGTATTTTGATTTGGATATTGGGGATGCTTATAAGAAGCCCGTGGGTCCTTGTACGAAGCCCAAGAGGAGGCTATCCGAGGGTCCTTGCATTGTAAGCCCAAGAGGAGGCTATGGGAGGGACAATCCAGGGTCCTTGCATTGTAAGCCCAAGAGGAGGCTATGGGAGGGTCACTCGTTTGTACAAAGCCCAAGGGGAGGCATGGTATAGTTGGTTTGAGCTCTTAGAGCGATTTCACCGGGAAACCATACTCTATGTCCTAACCTAAACTAGGGAGATTCTTTGCACGAAGCCCAATAGGAGGCTATGGGGAACCTAGTGTTGTACTAAGTTGAACAAGCATATATAACACAATCACAAGTATGAACAAGTACGAACAAACATGAACAAGTACATGATCAAATATGAACAATTATACATATATGACAAAGTGTGTGTATATAATGGAGTTTATGAAGGAAATATACCTGTAAGCATGATCCATTTGTATACACAGGGCTCGGAACTCACACTCGGGGAGAAGTCCACTTGAGTTTATTCAAAGCTATGTAAACAGGTATTTACAAGGGGCTTGGGACTTATACCTCCATGGAGGCCCATGGTATATTTTATAAAACATGGTTGATTGTTTATTTACAAACGCATCGTTTGGAAAACCGTTTGAAAGTTGTTTTGAAAGAAGTTTTCTTTTTTGTACAAAGAAAAAGAAGAGGGTATGAAAGGGGCTTGGGACTTATACCTACATGGAGGCCCATGGTATATTTGAAAAGTTTGAAGTTTCTTTGAAGTTTTGTTGTTTTGAAAATGATTTGAAAATTGTTTGAAAAAAGATTTTATTTTTGAAGAGGTTTTATTGTTTTGAAAAAAAACTGTACAAAAAGAAAAGAAATGGGACTTACACTCTCTAATATTCGAGAGGCCCCACTTTGTTTTGAAAATCAATTGATCAATCAAAAAGATTTAATCAATGGTTTCTTTTGAAAATCAAAAAGAAATGGTTTATCGTTTTGAAAAAGAATCGCGATCGCTCGTCTTAAAACGATTTGAATTTGACAAAAGTCAACTTAATTAAGTTAAAACAAGTTTTAATACTCAATTAAGACCTAAGTGATTAGGGTTTGATCACAAAAAGTATTTACAAGTGATTAGGTTAAAAATTAAAAATTAAAAACAATATTTAAAGTATTTAAAACACTTAAAAATATATCATTTTAAACCTAATAAAAATGCATTAAATAAGTCCTTTTTTTGTGATTTTTTTTGATATTCATAAAATATGTATATTAAACAAAAAGTGTTCAAAAAATGAAATTAAAATGAGCTAATTTGATTGGTCAATTAATTAATTAAAGTTGTGTAAAAAATGGAAGAAAAATAGTGATAAAAAATATGTTTTGGCCCCTAGAGGTGTTGAACTCGTGACCTGAGGGTTACCACTCAAAAACAATACCAACTGGACCACGCGCGTGGTCTGATTAACAAAGGCAAGGATTTGGTTATATTTCAAACTCAATTTTTGAATTTCCTTCGCAAAAAATGGCGCCAAGAACACCATCCCCATTTGAATTTGAAAATCTCTGAAACTGAACCAAATTGATCAAGTGAAGGGTCTATCTCACTCGTTTTTTCACAAGGAACATGATGGTACCATTTAATTTCATTTATTTTTACCCTAAGATCATTGATTTTCTGATGAACACGAAGAACCCTAATTTCTGAGTTTCAATCTGAAATCGTGTATGTGCAAGATAAGTTGCAATTGATTGAGGGTTAATGATCCATACATATGCAGAAACATGATGGCAAACCAATTTTTCATTTATGATGCATGTATGTATGAGTTTGGAGTTCAAGAGAGCTTACCTTCTAAAACGGCCAAATGAGAATCGAATTCTGCAATAGAGGTGTTACAGAAGTTGTTTGATGATCTGGATAGCTTCAATGGACCTTATGGAAGGTGTCTGGATGCTTAGAACAACCTGGATTCATCTGAGCATGACCATGGTACCCGATCTGCAATAGCTTCAAGAGTGAATCGAATTTGATGATGGAGGTGTTTCAGATTGCTGGTGAGTGTTTGGATCATTCATATGGAGTATATGGATGGTGTTGGGAGTGTTAGTTTGGACAGATATGACTTGGTATGGATTTTGGCATGATAAGGTTCAATATATGCAAATATGGAAGTGAGTTAGTGATTCTGAGATTTGAGGTGTTTTGGGGTGCATGAGTGATTCAAACACATCTCATATGATGTTTATGGTATGTTAGAACCATCACTTTGGCCATGGCTTCAAGGATTTGGAGGTTGGGATTTCTACCTCACTTTGAAACATGAAACTTGCAATTCAAGAAAGAAGAGAGAAAACCTATAATTGTGAGGTTTTGGTGTGATTTGAAGAGTGGAAATGATCTCTATTTATAGGCCATGGATTCTGAATTCAGAGCTTTGCAACTTGCTTCAAAGTTTGATGATTTGGCTTAAGGGATAGAAAGGAATCTTTTACATTAAATGCATATGGTTAAAGTTACTAAACCATGGTTAAATCTCAAGCTTCTTATCCTCTTCTATTCTGATCTTCAAATCAGAAAATATCATTCAATTATTGCTTCTATGCATCATTACTTGGATTATAGGTCATGTAGTCTTGAAACTTAGTGAAAAATGGTGAAAATTCAAGTGAAAATAATCACTAATGTCAAAATTCAATACCATAGCTATGCTCCATATTTTTTCATGCTCTTGGACATTTTGGAAAGCTCATGTTACACACTTCAAAAACCTAGTTGAATGTTTCTTCAAGACCTTTAAGGAAATAGGTGAAAAAGGTCCATGAACTTTGAAGAAAATGAAGTTTTAAGTGAAATTTTCCAAAGATGCCAACTTTGAAGCTCCATATCTCTTAAATGGTTGATCTTATGGAAAAACATTATATGTGTCAAAGTTGTTTATTGGATCAAAATCTACAACTTTCATGTTTGAAGTTTTTTTCAGTTTGTAGGTGAAAGTTTGAGAAATTCCCTTCCAAAGTTTTGGAAAAACCATTGAAAAACACTTAGAAAATTTTTCTAAGTATAAAAGTCAAACTTTGACTTTTTGATTCTTGATTGATTTTCTTGATTTTTCTTGATCAAATGACTTCATATATCATATATTGATGATTCAAAACTTCAAAAGTCATGGTTGACCAAAATTCCCCAAAAGTCAATGGTGATCTTGTACAGTTGACTTTTTCAGACGAATCGCGTTTCCGGAGATTTCAAATGAACCAGGCTATCCTTACCAAATGAATGGTATGAATGGATAATATTGAGTTATTGGAAGATCTTGAGCCATGGTTTGAGTTGTGGCACCATGTCCTGATTAAAAAGGCAGTTGTTCAGTGAATTAGGTCAAAAACCCTAATTGTCGACCTAATGAAATTGATGACTGTGGATCTTGAATTGAGATGTAATTTCCATTGGATGTTGTCATAGGGATTATTTGAAGATGATTGAGACCTTTGATTGACTTCCTGGGGATTTTTAGGGTTTCCCAAATGCGATCCCTGATTTCAGTCCCTGATAGTTCAAAACCCTAATCTGATGATTTGAAATTTCACTGTTGATCAATCCTTGTGTAGGAGATGTCTTGAGCCAATAGATTAGGTCAAAATGATGCACTTGGGGTCTTGAAGTCATATCCCAAGTCATTAGGTCAAATCCTGAGCAAAAGTCAGGAGTATACTATCTTCAGTCAAAACCCTGATCTGGTTGGTTCAAAGCCTTTGAGCTTGTTGAAATGAACCTCTGAGGACCAAATGTTGATTGTTGATGAAAATAATTCTTTTGAGATGAAGGGAGAACAAAACCCTAATTGATTGTTACTTGTACTGATGAGTGATTTCTTGATTAAACCCTGCTGAGTCACAAGTAGCAAACACAAGCTATGCAATTTGTTAGAGATGCAAATGATGCATATGCTATGATATGAGGTGGTATCTTAGGTCAAAAATTGGGGTATGACAGATGCCCCTATTTAAGTTTCTTCAACCTGAGACATGAAGATTGAAAATCTTCATTTTGATAGGGTGGAAGAGACTTAAATATCAGAAGACACAAATTTTGGACCTAAGATACCAAAATTGCGAATGATGCAAGGATATCTTTACCGAGGGAATATCAAGAACTGATTCCGCTGGGGACAAAAGATTGGGAAGGATGTCTCAATCCGTTTTAAGAAGAGAATCCGTTTTGTCTTTTCGGGAAAGCAAGTGTATGCTTTACCGGGGAATGATAGCTTTGTAAGAAAAGCTTACCTATCGACATTATCGACTATCAGCATGGGGATAGACTTGTTTAATAATGCGAAGGTGAAAGGTATGAAACTGTATTACCGACTATCAGCATGGTGATAGACTTGACAAGGTAAAAAGAGTTTCAAAGGTTTGGTTAATATTACCGACTATCAGCCTTGTGATAGACATGTTTAATAATATAACCAGAACAAGAGGTTACCGACTACCAGCCTTGTGATAGTGGTTTTGAAGACATGATCAATTATCAGCCAAGTGATAAAATGATTCTGGAGACTTAGCTAGGGACATTACTGGTTATTCAGCCTTGTGAATAGTAATAAGGCCTTGATTGTCAAATGGTCTTCATGATTGATTTCCTTGAGAGGAAAAAGCTTTTGAAAGAGACATAAGCTGCTCAGATGACGAGGCTATTGCTTATTTTCTATTTTTTCACGACTCTGTTTGAGAATCGGAATTTGAATCTCTGGTAAAGACAAGGTTCTAACCAAGAATGAATTGGAAAGAAACAATCAAACAAGACTTTGTACCCATGAGGAATGAACTCAACTGGGGATTTTCTCCTTTGTTTTGAGAGGAGAAAACTAAAGCAACCTTCTTCCACGAGGAATGATCTCAGTGGGGGAACTGGAGAAAGAAGATGTTCTTTCTGCTTATGGGTGACAACCTACTGGAGAGATGACACGCCCGTACCTGTTTTTTTTTTCCCTTTTTTTTAAGGATAGATATATCCTAAACAAGTGATTTTAAAGCAAACGTTGAAAAATGAAAGAATGCATAAATGATGAAAATATGATGAATGATGAATGTCATGAATGTAGTATGCATGTTGACGATACTGACAGACAAAGAAGTATACTGGAGAGGGACCGATGTCGCAATACAACCAGATACTTGGCAAACATTCTTCAACACGGTGTAGATAACACAGGTGATGAATGATGCTGCGTGCTTTAGACTTCGCTGGGGAAGATGAGCAATTTTTCTCACTGAGATGGAAGAATCTTCTTTACTGGAGATGGAAAATCTTCGACATTGGGGATAGAAGAGCTTCTTCACTGGGGATAGAAGAGCTTCTTCACTGGGGATAAAAGAGCTTCTTTACCTCGAGGGGTAATTGCTTTAAGAATTCTTTTCTGGGACAAGAATACCGTTGTCTCATCATCTTCTTTTTGGGAAAACAAACAATTCTGAAGGATAATCTTTGGTTCATCCTATGGAGATAGTTGTTGATGTTCCTTCTGTTGTTCACAACTCAAAGGAAAGTTTCGCTTTTATTTTGAAAAAGAAAAGTAAATTCATTTAAAACTTTTTTTTCTCTTTTTTTCAAAAGTGAATAACACAATTAAAGTGTCATTTTGCAAGCTAAAAGAAATTAGAGATTGCAAACAAATGGGCACAAGGCTCAAATTTATTTAATAGGATGGTAATCAGCTAAAGGCGTGATTCCATGGAGTATTTACAAAAGTTGAAAATGGTAATTATGCGGAAAAGGCTACATTGAAAGCAATAACCACTATTCCTCCTAACAACTTTGAGTTCCAACTGTGCTTGTCGCTTCAGATTGGCGATGATTTGATCGTAGATCCTTTGATGGAAAAGACGATTCAGGTGACGAAGTATGGACTGATGCAGTTACTTTGTCATAAATCCCTAATTTTTGCCTAGATTGCCCTTTCAGGTTTTCAATCTACCAGGATGCATTTTTTCTGTTTATTGTCTCTAATTTTTGCCTGGACCGCCCTTTCGGTTTTTCAATCCACCGAGACGCTCATTTTTGCCTAAGTCACCCTTTGCGGGTTTTCGACTTACCGAGCTGTTCTTTTGTTCTTTTTTAGACAAAGTATTTCTTGACTGCATCAGCATTCACAGGATGTGGGAGTTCATCACCATCCATGGTTGTAAGAATCATGGCGCCGCCAGAAAATGTTCTTTTGACAACATACGGGCCTTCGTAATTAGGAGACCATTTGCCCCTAGAATCTGGTTGAAAAGACAAGATCTTTTTAAGCACGAGGTCGCCTTCTCGAAATTCACGAGGTCGAACCTTTTTGTTGAAGGCTTGTTTCATCCTTGCTTGGTATAACTGTCCATGGCATAGAGCAGTCATACGTTTCTCTTCGATTAAATTCAACTGATCGTATCTGCTTTGACACCATTCAGCC
>NW_026705883.1:300000-387910 GCF_029867415.1 Vicia villosa | reverse complement strand
GGAAAGAAATTCCAGAAATCGCATTTGATAGTCCACGTTTTTGGAGAAGAGAAAGAAATTTCAGAAATTGCATATGATAGTCCACGTTTTTTTAAGAAGGGAAAGAAATTCCAGAAACCACATATGATAGTCCGCGTTTTTAGAGAAGGGAACGAAATTCCTGAAATTGCATATGATAGTCCACATTTTTGGAGAAGGAAAAGAAATTCTAGAAATTGCATATGATAGTCCACATTTTTGGAGAAGAGGAAGAAATATAAGAAATTTCATATGATATTCCACGTTTTTGGAGAATGGAAAGAAATTTCAAAAATTGCATTTGATAGTCCACGTTTTTGAAGAAGAGAAAGAATTTCCATAAATTGCATATGATAGTCCAGGTTTTTGAAAAGGGAAAGAAATTCCAGAAATTGCATATGATAGTCCACGTTTTTGGAGAAGAGACAGAAATTTCAGAAATTGCATATGATTGTCCACGTTTTTGGAGAAGGCAAAGAAATTCCAGAAATTGCATATGATAGTCCACGTTTTTGGAGAAGAGAAAGAAATTTCATAAATGCCATATGATAGTCCATACTTTTGGAGAAGGGGACGAAATTCGAAAAATCGTATATGATAGTCCATGTTTTTGGAGAAGAGAAAGAAATTTCATAAATTGCATATGATTGTCCACATTTTTTGAAGAAGAGGAAGAAATTCCAAAAATTGCATATGATAGTCCACGTTGTTGGAGAAGGGAAAGAAATTCCAGAAACCGCATATGATAGTCCACGTTTGTTGGAGAAGAGAAAGAAATTTAAGAAATTGCATCTGATAGTCCACGTATTTGAAGAAGAGAAAGAAATTCCATAAATTGCATACGATAGTCCATGTTTTCGGAGAAGTTAAAGAAATTCCAGATATCGCATATGATAGTCCACGTATTTGGAGAAGTGAAAGAAATATTAAAAATTGCATCTGATAGTCCATGTTTTTAGAGAAGGGAAAAAAATTCCAGAAATTGCATATGATAGTCCACGTTTTTGGAGAAGAGAAAGAAATTTCAGAAATTGCATATGATAGTCCACGTTTTTGGAGAAGGGAAAGAAATTCCAGAAATGGCATATGAGAGTCCACGTTTTTGGACAAGAGAAAGAAATTTCAGAAATTGCATATGATAGTCCACGTATTTGAAGAAGGGAAAGAAATTCCAGAAATCGCATATGATAGTCCATGTTTATAGAGACGAGAAAAAAATTTCAGAAATTGCATATGATAGTCCATATTTTTGAAGAAGAGAAAGAAATTACATAAATTGCATACGATAGTCCATGTTTTCGGGGAAGGTAAAGAAATTCCAGATATCGTATATGATAGTCCACGTATTTGGAGAAGAGAAAAAAATTTCTGAAATTGCATATGATAGTCCACGTATTTGAAGAAGGGAAAGAAATTCCCAAAATCGCATATGATATTCCACGTATTTGGAGAAGAGAAAGAAATTTCTGAAATTGCATATGATAGTCCACGTATTTGAAGAAGGGAAAGAAATTCCCGAAATCGCATATGATAGTCCACGTTTTTAGAGAAGAGAAAGAAATTTCAGAAATTGCATATGATAGTCCACGTTTTTGGAGAAGGGATAGAAATTCCAGAAATCGCATATGATAGTCCATGTTTTTGGCGAAGAGAAAAAAATTTCAAAAATTGCATATGATAGTCCACGTATTTGAAGAAGGGAAAGAAATTCCAGAAATCGCATTTGATAGTCCACGTTTTTGGAGAAGAGAAAGAAATTTCAGAAATTGCATATGATAGTCCACGTTTTTTTAAGAAGGGAAAGAAATTCCAGAAATCACATATGATAGTCCGCGTTCTTAGAGAATGGAACGAAATTCCTGAAATTGCATATGATAGTCCACATTTTTGGAGAAGAAAAAGAAATTCTAGAAATTGCATATGATAGTCCACATTTTTGGAGAAGAGAAAGAAATATAAGAAATTGCATATGATATTCCACGTTTTTGGAGAAGGGAAAGAAATTTCAAAAATTGCATTTGATAGTCCACGTTTTTGAAGAAGAGAAAGAATTTCCATAAATTGCATATGATAGTCCAGGTTTTTGGAACAGGGAAAGAAATTCCAGAAATTGCATATGATAGTCCACGTTTTTGGAGAAGAGACAGAAATTTCAGAAATTGCATATGATTGTCCACGTTTTTGGAGAAGGCAAAGAAATTCCAGAAATTGCATATGATAGTCCACGTTTTTGGAGAAGAGAAAGAAATTTCATAAATGCCATATGATAGTCCATACTTTTGGAGAAGGGGACGAAATTCGAAAAATCGTATATGATAGTCCATGTTTTTGGAGAAGAGAAAGAAATTTCATAAATTGCATATGATTGTCCACATTTTTTGAAGAAGGGAAAGAAATTCCATAAATCGCATATGATAGTCCACTTTTTGGAGAAGAGAGAAATTTCAGAAATTGCATATGATAATCCACGTTTTTGGAGAAGAGAAAGAAATTTCACAAATTGCATATGATAGTCCACGTTTTTGGAGAAGGGAAAGAAATTCCAGAAATCGCATATGATAGTCCACGTTTTTGGCGAAGAGAAAAAATTTTCAGAAATTGCATATGATAGTCCACGTATTTGAAGAAGGGAAAGAAATTCCAGAAATCGCATTGATAGTCCATGTTTTTGGAGAAGAGAAAGAAATTTCAGAAATTGCATATGATAGTCCACGTTTTTTTAAGAAGGGAAAGAAATTCCAGAAATCACATATGATAGTCCGCGTTTTTAGAGAAGGGAACGAAATTCCTGAAATTGCATATGATAGTCCACATTTTTGGAGAAGGAAAAGAAATTCTAGAAATTGCATATGATAGTCCACATTTTTGGAGAAGAGAAAGAAATATAAGAAATTGCATATGATATTCCATGTTTTTGGAGAAGGGATAGAAATTTCAAAAATTGCATTTGATAGTCCATGTTTTTGAAGAAGAGAAAGAATTTCCATAAATTGCATATGATAGTCCAGGTTTTTGGAAAAGGGAAAGAAATTCAAGAAATTGCATATGATAGTCCACGTTTTTGGAGAAGAGAAAGAAATTTCAGAAATTGCATATGATAGTCCACGTTTTTGGAGAAGGCAAAGAAATTCCAGAAATTGCATATGATAGTCCACGTTTTTGGAGAAGAGAAAGAAATTTCATAAATGCCATATGATAGTCCATACTTTTGGAGAAGGTGACGAAATTCGAAAAATCGTATATGATAGTCCATGTTTTTGGAGAAGAGAAAGAAATTTCATAAATTGCATATGATTGTCCACATTTTTTGAAGAAGAGAAAGAAATTCCAAAAATTGTATATGATAGTCCACGTTGTTGGAGAAGGGAAAGAAATTCCAGAAACCGCATATGATAGTCCACGTTTGTTGGAGAAGAGAAAGAAATTTAAGAAATTGCATCTGATAGTCCACGTATTTGAAGAAGAGAAAGAAATTCCATAAATTGCATACGATAGTCCATGTTTTCGGAGAAGTTAAAGAAATTCCAGATATCGCATATGATAGTCCACGTATTTGGAGAAGTGAAAGAAATATTAAAAATTGCATCTGATATTCCATGTTTTTAGAGAAGAGAAAAAAATTCCAGAAATTGCATATGATAGTCCACGTTTTCGGAGAAAGAGAAAGAAATTTCAGAAATTGCATATGATAGTCCACGTTTTTGGAGAAGGGAAAGAAATTCCAGAAATTGCATATGAGAGTCCACGTTTTTGGACAAGAGAAAGAAATTTCAGAAATTGCATATGATAGTCCACGTATTTGAAGAAGGGAAACAAATTCCATAAATCGCATATGATAGTCCACGTTTTTGGAGAAGAGAAATAAATTTCAAAAATTGCATATGATAGTCCACATTTTTGAAGGAGGGAAAGAAATTCCAGAAATCTCATATGATAGTCCACGTTTTTGGAGAAGAGAAAGAAATTTCAGAAATTGCATATGATAGTCCTCGTATTTGAAGAAGGGAAAGAAATTCCAGAAATCGCATATGATAGTCCACTTTTTGGAGAAGAGAGAAATTTCAGAAATTGCATATGATAATCCACGTTTTTTGAGAAGAGAAAGAAATTTCACAAATTGCATATGATAGCCCACGTTTTTGGAGAAGGGAAAGAAATTCCAGAAATCGCATATGATAGTCAACGTTTTTGGCGAAGAGAAAAAATTTTCAGAAATTGCATATGATAGTCCACGTATTTGAAGAAGGGAAAGAAATTCCAGAAATCGCATTTGATAGTCCACGTTTTTGGAGAATAGAAAGAAATTTCAGAAATTGCATATGATAGTCCACGTTTTTTTAAGAAGGGAAAGAAATTCCAGAAATCACATATGATAGTCCGCGTTTTTAGAGAAGGGAACGAAATTCCTGAAATTGCATATGATAGTCCACATTTTTGGAGAAGGAAAAGAAATTCTAGAAATTGCATATGATAGTCTACATTTTTTGAGAAGAGAAAGAAATATAAGAAATTGCATATGATATTCCATGTTTTTGGAGAAGGGAAAGAAATTTCAAAAATTGCATTTGATAGTCCACGTTTTTGAAGAAGAGAAAGAATTTCCATAAATTGCATATGATAGTCCAGGTTTTTGGAAAAGGGAAATAAATTCCAGAAATTGCATATGATAGTCCACGTTTTTGGAGAAGAGAAAGAAATTTCAGAAATTGCATATGATAGTCCACGTTTTTGGGGAAGGCAAAGAAATTCCAGAAATTGCATATGATAGTCCACGTTTTTGGAGAAGAGAAAGAAATTTCATAAATGCCATATGATAGTCCATACTTTTGGAGAAGGTGACGAAATTTGAAAAATCGTATATGATAGTCCATGTTTTTGGAGAAGAGAAAGAAATTTCATAAATTGCATATGATTGTCCACATTTTTTTAAGAAGAGAAAGAAATTCCAAAAATAGCATATGATAGTCCACGTTGATGGAGAAGGGAAAGAAATTCCAGAAACCGCATATGATAATCCACGTTTGTTGGAGAAGAGAAAGAAATTTAAGAAATTGCATATGATAGTCCACGTATTTGAAGAAGAGAAAGAAATTCCATAAATTGCATACGATAGTCCATGTTTTCGGAGAAGTTAAAGAAATTCCAGATATCGCATATGATAGTCCACGTATTTGGAGAAGTGAAAGAAATATTAAAAATTGCATCTGATAGTCCACGTTTTTAGAGAAGAGAAAGAAATTTCAGAAATTGCATATGATAGTCCACGTTTTTGGAGAAGGGATAGAAATTCCAGAAATCGCCTATGATAGTCCATGTTTATGGCGAAGAGAAAAAAATTTCAGAAATTGCATATGATAGTCCACGTATTAGAAGAAGGGAAAGAAATTCCAGAAATCGCATTTGATAGTCCACGTTTTTGGAGAAGAGAAAGAAATTTCAGAAATTGCATATGATAGTCCACGTTTTTTTAAGAAGGGAAAGAAATTCCAGAAATCACATATGATAGTCCGCGTTTTTAGAGAAGGGAACGAAATTCCTGAAATTGCATATGATAGTCCACATTTTTGGAGAAGGAAAAGAAATTCTAGAAATTGCATATGATAGTCCACATTTATGGAGAAGAGAAAGAAATATAAGAAATTGCATATGATATTCCACGTTTTTGGAGAAGGGAAAGAAATTTCAAAAGTTGCATTTGATAGTCCACGTTTTTGAAGAAGAGAAAGAATTTCCATAAATTGCATATGATAGTCCAGGTTTTTGGAAAAGGGAAAGAAATTCCAGAAATTGCATATGATAGTCCACGTTTTTGGAGAAGAGACAGAAATTTCAGAAATTGCATATGATTGTCCACGTTTTTGGAGAAGGCAAAGAAATTCCAGAAATTGCATATGATAGTCCACGTTTTTGGAGAAGAGAAAGAAATTTCATAAATGCCATATGATAGTCCATGCTTTTGGAGAAGGGGACGAAATTCGAAAAATCGTATATGATAGTCCATGTTTTTGGAGAAGAGAAAGAAATTTCATAAAATGCATATGATAGTCCACGTATTTGAAGAAGGGAAAGAAATTCCATAAATCGCATATGATAGTCCACTTTTTGGAGAAGAGAGAAATTTCAGAAATTGCATATGATAATCCACGTTTTTGGAGAAGAGAAAGAAATTTCACAAATTGCATATGATAGTCCACGTTTTTGGAGAAGAGAAAGAAATTTCTGAAATTGCATATGATAGTCCACGTATTTGAAGAAGGGAAAGAAATTCCCGAAATCGCATATGATAGTCCACGTTTTTAGAGAAGAGAAAGAAATTTCAGAAATTGCATATGATAGTCCACGTTTATGGAGAAGGGATAGAAATTCCAGAAATCGCATATGATAGCCCATGTTTTTGGCGAAGAGAAAAAAATTTCAGAAATTGCATATGATAGTCCACGTATTTGAAGAAGGGAAAGAAATTCCAGAAATCGCATTTGATAGTCCACGTTTTTGGAAAAGAGAAAGAAATTTCAGAAATTGCATATGATAGTCCACGTTTTTTTAAGAAGGGAATGAAATTCCAGAAATCACATATGATAGTCCGCGTTTTTAGAGAAGGGAACGAAATTCCTGAAATTGCATATGATAGTCCACATTTTTGGAGAAGGAAAAGAAATTCTAGAAATTGCATATGATAGTCCACATTTTTGGAGAAGAGAAAGAAATATAAGAAATTGCATATGATATTCCACGTTTTTGGAGAAGGGAAAGAAATTTCAAAAATTGCATTTGATAGTCCACGTTTTTGAAGAAGAGAAAGAATTTCCATAAATTGCATATGATAGTCCAGGTTTTTGGAAAAGGGAAAGAAATTCCAGAAATTGCATATGATAGTCCACGTTTTTGGAGAAGAGAAAGAAATTTCAGAAATTGCATATGATTGTCCACGTTTTTGGAGAAGGCAAAGAAATTCCAGAAATTGCTTATGATAGTCCACGTTTTTGGAGAAGAGAAAGAAATTTCATAAATGCCATATGATAGTCCATGCTTTTGGAGAAGGGGACGAAATTCGAAAAATCGTATATGATAGTCCATGTTTTTGGAGAAGAGAAAGAAATTTCATAAATTGCATATGATTGTCCACATTTTTTGAAGAAGAGAAAGAAATTACAAAAATTGCATATGATAGTCCACGTTGTTGGAGAAGGGAAAGAAATTCCAGAAACCGCATATGATAGTCCACGTTTGTTGGAGAAGAGAAAGAAATTTAAGAAATTGCATCTGATAGTCCACGTATTTGAAGAAGAGAAAGAAATTCCATAAATTGCATACGATAGTCCATGTTTTCGGAGAAGTTAAAGAAATTCCAGATATCGCATATGATAGTCCACGTATTTGGAGAAGTGAAAGAAATATTAAAAATTGCATCTGATAGTCCATGTTTTTAGAGAAGAGAAAAAAATTCCAGAAATTGCATCTGATAGTCCATGTTTTTAGAGAAGAGAAAAAAATTCCAGAAAATGCATATGATAGTCCACGTTTTCGGAGAAAGAGAAAGAAATTTCAGAAATTGCATATGATAGTCCATGTTTTTGGAGAAGGGAAAGAAATTCCAGAAATTGCATATGAGAGTCCACGTTTTTGGACAAGAGAAAGAAATTTCAGAAATTGCATATGATAGTCCACGTATTTGGAGAAGGGAAACAAATTCCATAAATCGCATATGATAGTCCACGTTTTTGGAGAAGAGAAAGAAATTTCTGAAATTGCATATGATAGTCCACATTTTTGAAGAAGGGAAAGAAATTCCAGAAATCTCATATGATAGTCCACGTTTTTGGAGAAGAGAAAGAAATTTCAGAAATTGCATATGATAGTCCATGTATTTGAAGAAGGGAAAGAAATTCCAGAAATCGCATATGATAGTCCATGTTTTTAGAGAAGAGAAAAAAAATTCAGAAATTGCATATGATAGTCCATATTTTTGAAGAAGAGAAAGAAATTTCATAAATTGCATACGATAGTCCATGTTTTCGGGGAAGGTAAAGAAATTCCAGATATCGTATATGATAGTCCACGTATTTGGAGAAGAGAAAGAAATTTCTGAAATTGCATATGATAGTCCACGTATTTGAAGAAGGGAAAGAAATTCCCGAAATCGCATATGATAGTCCACGTATTTGGAGAAGAGAAAGAAATTTCTGAAATTGCATATGATAGTCCACGTATTTGAAGAAGGGGAAGAAATTCCCGAAATCGCATATGATAGTCCACGTTTTTAGAGAAGAGAAAGAAATTTCAGAAATTGCATATGATAGTCCACGTTTTTGGAGAAGGGATAGAAATTCCAGAAATCGCATATGATAGTCCATGTTTTTGGCGAAGAGAAAAAAATTTCAGAAATTGCATATGATAGTCCACGTATTTGAAGAAGGGAAAGAAATTCCAGAAATCGCATTTGATAGTCCACGTTTTTGGAAAAGAGAAAGAAATTTCAGAAATTGCATATGATAGTCCACGTTTTTTTAAGAAGGGAATGAAATTCCAGAAATCACATATGATAGTCCGCGTTTTTAGAGAAGGGAACGAAATTCCTGAAATTGCATATGATAGTCCACATTTTTGGAGAAGGAAAAGAAATTCTAGAAATTGCATATGATAGTCCACATTTTTGGAGAAGAGAAAGAAATATAAGAAATTGCATATGATATTCCACGTTTTTGGAGAAGGGAAAGAAATTTCAAAAATTGCATTTGATAGTCCACGTTTTTGAAGAAGAGAAAGAATTTCCATAAATTGCATATGATAGTCCAGGTTTTTGGAAAAGGGAAAGAAATTCCAGAAATTGCATATGATAGTCCACGTTTTTGGAGAAGAGAAAGAAATTTCAGAAATTGCATATGATTGTCCACGTTTTTGGAGAAGGCAAAGAAATTCCAGAAATTGCTTATGATAGTCCACGTTTTTGGAGAAGAGAAAGAAATTTCATAAATGCCATATGATAGTCCATGCTTTTGGAGAAGGGGACGAAATTCGAAAAATCGTATATGATAGTCCATGTTTTTGGAGAAGAGAAAGAAATTTCATAAATTGCATATGATTGTCCACATTTTTTGAAGAAGAGAAAGAAATTCCAAAAATTGCATATGATAGTCCACGTTGTTGGAGAAGGGAAAGAAATTCCAGAAACCGCATATGATAGTCCACGTTTGTTGGAGAAGAGAAAGAAATTTAAGAAATTGCATCTGATAGTCCACGTATTTGAAGAAGAGAAAGAAATTCCATAAATTGCATACGATAGTCCATGTTTTCGGAGAAGTTAAAGAAATTCCAGATATCGCATATGATAGTCCACGTATTTGGAGAAGTGAAAGAAATATTAAAAATTGCATCTGATAGTCCATGTTTTTAGAGAAGAGAAAAAAATTCCAGAAATTGCATCTGATAGTCCATGTTTTTAGAGAAGAGAAAAAAATTCCAGAAAATGCATATGATAGTCCACGTTTTCGGAGAAAGAGAAAGAAATTTCAGAAATTGCATATGATAGTCCATGTTTTTGGAGAAGGGAAAGAAATTCCAGAAATTGCATATGAGAGTCCACGTTTTTGGACAAGAGAAAGAAATTTCAGAAATTGCATATGATAGTCCACGTATTTGGAGAAGGGAAACAAATTCCATAAATCGCATATGATAGTCCACGTTTTTGGAGAAGAGAAAGAAATTTCTGAAATTGCATATGATAGTCCACATTTTTGAAGAAGGGAAAGAAATTCCAGAAATCTCATATGATAGTCCACGTTTTTGGAGAAGAGAAAGAAATTTCAGAAATTGCATATGATAGTCCATGTATTTGAAGAAGGGAAAGAAATTCCAGAAATCGCATATGATAGTCCATGTTTTTAGAGAAGAGAAAAAAAATTCAGAAATTGCATATGATAGTCCATATTTTTGAAGAAGAGAAAGAAATTTCATAAATTGCATACGATAGTCCATGTTTTCGGGGAAGGTAAAGAAATTCCAGATATCGTATATGATAGTCCACGTATTTGGAGAAGAGAAAGAAATTTCTGAAATTGCATATGATAGTCCACGTATTTGAAGAAGGGAAAGAAATTCCCGAAATCGCATATGATAGTCCACGTATTTGGAGAAGAGAAAGAAATTTCTGAAATTGCATATGATAGTCCACGTATTTGAAGAAGGGGAAGAAATTCCCGAAATCGCATATGATAGTCCACGTTTTTAGAGAAGAGAAAGAAATTTCAGAAATTGCATATGATAGTCCACGTTTTTGGAGAAGGGATAGAAATTCCAGAAATCGCATATGATAGTCCATGTTTTTGGCGAAGAGAAAAAAATTTCAGAAATTGCATATGATAGTCCACGTATTTGAAGAAGGGAAAGAAATTCCAGAAATCGCATTTGATAGTCCACGTTTTTGGAAAAGAGAAAGAAATTTCAGAAATTGCATATGATAGTCCACGTTTTTTTAAGAAGGGAATGAAATTCCAGAAATCACATATGATAGTCCGCGTTTTTAGAGAAGGGAACGAAATTCCTGAAATTGCATATGATAGTCCACATTTTTGGAGAAGGAAAAGAAATTCTAGAAATTGCATATGATAGTCCACATTTTTGGAGAAGAGAAAGAAATATAAGAAATTGCATATGATATTCCACGTTTTTGGAGAAGGGAAAGAAATTTCAAAAATTGCATTTGATAGTCCACGTTTTTGAAGAAGAGAAAGAATTTCCATAAATTGCATATGATAGTCCAGGTTTTTGGAAAAGGGAAAGAAATTCCAGAAATTGCATATGATAGTCCACGTTTTTGGAGAAGAGAAAGAAATTTCAGAAATTGCATATGATTGTCCACGTTTTTGGAGAAGGCAAAGAAATTCCAGAAATTGCTTATGATAGTCCACGTTTTTGGAGAAGAGAAAGAAATTTCATAAATGCCATATGATAGTCCATGCTTTTGGAGAAGGGGACGAAATTCGAAAAATCGTATATGATAGTCCATGTTTTTGGAGAAGAGAAAGAAATTTCATAAATTGCATATGATTGTCCACATTTTTTGAAGAAGAGAAAGAAATTCCAAAAATTGCATATGATAGTCCACGTTGTTGGAGAAGGGAAAGAAATTCCAGAAACCGCATATGATAGTCCACGTTTGTTGGAGAAGAGAAAGAAATTTAAGAAATTGCATCTGATAGTCCACGTATTTGAAGAAGAGAAAGAAATTCCATAAATTGCATACGATAGTCCATGTTTTCGGAGAAGTTAAAGAAATTCCAGATATCGCATATGATAGTCCACGTATTTGGAGAAGTGAAAGAAATATTAAAAATTGCATCTGATAGTCCATGTTTTTAGAGAAGAGAAAAAAATTCCAGAAAATGCATATGATAGTCCACGTTTTCGGAGAAAGAGAAAGAAATTTCAGAAATTGCATATGATAGTCCATGTTTTTGGAGAAGGGAAAGAAATTCCAGAAATTGCATATGAGAGTCCACGTATTTGGACAAGAGAAAGAAATTTCAGAAATTGCATATGATAGTCCACGTATTTGAAGAAGGGAAACAAATTCCATAAATCGCATATGATAGTCCACGTTTTTGGAGAAGAGAAAGAAATTTCAGAAATTGCATATGATAGTCCACATTTTTGAAGAAGGGAAAGAAATTCTAGAAATCTCATATGATAGTCCACGTTTTTGGCGAAGAGAAAGAAATTTCAGAAATTGCATATGATAGTCCATGTATTTGAAGAAGGGAAAGAAATTCCAGAAATCGCATATGATAGTCCATGTTTTTAGAGAAGAGAAAAAAAATTCAGAAATTGCATATGATAGTCCATATTTTTGAAGAAGAGAAAGAAATTTCATAAATTGCATACGATAGTCCATGTTTTCGGGGAAGGTAAAGAAATTCCAGATATCGTATATGATAGTCCACGTATTTGGAGAAGAGAAAGAAATTTCTGAAATTGCATATGATAGTCCACGTATTTGAAGAAGGGAAAGAAATTCCCGAAATCGCATATGATAGTCCACGTATTTGGAGAAGAGAAAGAAATTTCTGAAATTGCATATGATAGTCCACGTATTTGAAGAATGGAAAGAAATTCCCGAAATCGCATATGATAGTCCACGTTTTTAGAGAAGAGAAAGAAATTTCAGAAATTGCATATGATAGTCCACGTTTTTGGAGAAGGGATAGAAATTCCAGAAATCGCATATGATAGTCCATGTTTTTGGCGAAGAGAAAAAATTTCAGAAATTGCATATGATAGTCCACGTATTTGAAGAAGGGAAATAAATTCCAAAAATCGCATTTGATAGTCCACGTTTTTGGAGAAGAGAAAGAAATTTTAAAAATTGCATATGATAGTCCACGTTTTTTTAAGAAGGGAAAGAAATTCCAGAAATCACATATGATAGTCCGCGTTCTTAGAGAAGGGAACGAAATTCCTGAAATTGCATATGATAGTCCACATTTTTGGAGAAGGAAAAGAAATTCTAGAAATTGCATATGATAGTCCACATTTTTGGAGAAGAGAAAGAAATATAAGAAATTGCATATGATATTCCACGTTTTTGGAGAAGGGAAAGAAATTTCAAAAATTGCATTTGATAGTCCACGTTTTTGAAGAAGAGAAAGAATTTCCATAAATTGCATATGATAGTCCAGGTTTTTGGAAAAGGGAAAGAAATTCCAGAAATTGCATATGATAGTCCACGTTTTTGGAGAAGAGACAGAAATTTCAGAAATTGCATATGATTGTCCACGTTTTTGGAGAAGGCAAAGAAATTCCAGAAATTGCATATGATAGTCCACGTTTTTGGAGAAGAGAAAGAAATTTCATAAATGCCATATGATAGTCCATACTTTTGGAGAAGGGGACGAAATTCGAAAAATCGTATATGATAGTCCATGTTTTTGGAGAAGAGAAAGAAATTTCATAAAATGCATATGATAGTCCACGTATTTGAAGAAGGGAAAGAAATTCCATAAATCGCATATGATAGTCCACTTTTTGGAGAAGAGAGAAATTTCAGAAATTGCATATGATAATCCACGTTTTTGGAGAAGAGAAAGAAATTTCACAAATTGCATATGATAGTCCACGTTTTTGGAGAAGGGAAAGAAATTCCAGAAATCGCATATGATAGTCCACGTTTTTGGCGAAGAGAAAAAATTTTCAGAAATTGCATATGATAGTCCACGTATTTGAAGAAGGGAAAGAAATTCCAGAAATCGCATTTGATAGTCCACGTTTTTGGAGAAGAGAAAGAAATTTCAGAAATTGCATATGATAGTCCATGTTTTTTTAAGAAGGGAAAGAAATTCCAGAAATCACATATGATAGTCCGCGTTTTTAGAGAAGGGAACGAAATTCCTGAAATTGCATATGATAGTCCACATTTTTGGAGAAGGAAAAGAAATTCTAGAAATTGCATATGATAGTCCACATTTTTGGAGAAGAGAAAGAAATATCTGAAATTGCATATGATAGTCCACATTTTTGGAGAAGGGAAAGAAATTTCAAAAATTGCATTTGATAGTCCACGTTTTTGAAGAAGAGAAAGAATTTCCATAAATTGCATATGATAGTCCAGGTTTTTGGAAAAGGGAAAGAAATTCCAGAAATTGCATATGATAGTCCACGTTTTTGGAGAAGAGACAGAAATTTCAGAAATTGCATATGATAGTCCAATTTTTTTAAGAAGGGAAAGAAATTCCAGAAATCACATATGATAGTCCGCGTTTTTAGAGAAGGGAACGAAATTCCTGAAATTGCATATGATAGTCCACATTTTTGGAGAAGGAAAAGAAATTCTAGAAATTGCATATGATAGTCCACATTTTTGGAGAAGAGAAAGAAATATAAGAAATTGCATATGATATTCCACGTTTTTGGAGAAGGGAAAGAAATTTCAAAAATTGCATTTGATAGTCCACGTTTTTGAAGAAGAGAAAGAATTTCCATAAATTGCATATGATAGTCCAGGTTTTTGGAAAAGGGAAAGAAATTCCAGAAATTGCATATGATAGTCCACGTTTTTGGAGAAGAGAAAGAAATTTCAGAAATTGCATATGATTGTCCACGTTTTTGGAGAAGGCAAAGAAATTCCAGAAATTGCTTATGATAGTCCACGTTTTTGGAGAAGAGAAAGAAATTTCATAAATGCCATATGATAGTCCATGCTTTTGGAGAAGGGGACGAAATTCGAAAAATCGTATATGATAGTCCATGTTTTTGGAGAAGAGAAAGAAATTTCATAAATTGCATATGATTGTCCACATTTTTTGAAGAAGAGAAAGAAATTCCAAAAATTGCATATGATAGTCCACGTTGTTGGAGAAGGGAAAGAAATTCCAGAAACCGCATATGATAGTCCACGTTTGTTGGAGAAGAGAAAGAAATTTAAGAAATTGCATCTGATAGTCCACGTATTTGAAGAAGAGATAGAAATTCCATAAATTGCATACGATAGTCCATGTTTTCGGAGAAGTTAAAGAAATTCCAGATATCGCATATGATAGTCCACGTATTTGGAGAAGTGAAAGAAATATTAAAAATTGCATCTGATAGTCCATGTTTTTAGAGAAGAGAAAAAAATTCCAGAAATTGCATATGATAGTCCACGTTTTCGGAGAAAGAGAAAGAAATTTCAGAAATTGCATATGATAGTCCACGTTTTTGGAGAAGGGAAAGAAATTCCAGAAATTGCATATGAGAGTCCACGTTTTTGGACAAGAGAAAGAAATTTCAGAAATTGCATATCGTAGTCCACGTATTTGAAGAAGGGAAACAAATTCCATAAATCGCATATGATAGTCCACGTTTTTGGAGAAGAGAAAGAAATTTCAGAAATTGCATATGATAGTCCACATTTTTGAAGAAGGGAAAGAAATTCCAGAAATCTCATATGATAGTCCACGTTTTTGGAGAAGAGAAAGAAATTTCAGAAATTGCATATGATAGTCCACGTATTTGAAGAAGGGAAAGAAATTCCAGAAATCGCATATGATAGTCCACTTTTTGGAGAAGAGAGAAATTTCATAAATTGCATATGATAATCCACGTTTTTGGAGAAGAGAAAGAAATTTCACAAATTGCATATGATAGTCCACGTTTTTGGAGAAGGGAAAGAAATTCCATAAATCGCATCTGATAGTCCACGTTTTTGGCGAAGAGAAAAAATTTTCAGAAATTGCATTTGATAGTCCATGTATTTGAAGAAGGGAAAGAAATTCCAGAAATCGCATTTGATAGTCCACGTTTTTGGAGAAGAGAAAGAAATTTAAGAAATTGCATATGATAGTCCACGTTTTTTTAAGAAGGGAAAGAAATTCCAGAAATCACATATGATAGTCCGCGTTTTTAGAGAAGGGAACGAAATTCCTGAAATTGCATATTGTGGACCTCCGATTTTTTTAATACCGGGCCATACCTCTGATCTGTAGAGATACGTGAACTGACTCTTTTTTGTCGCTTAATGCTTTCGCATTTTTTTGAAAATTCACAGAGTCGCCACCGACCTTTTATTTTATCCAATTAAGGAAAGGTTTATAAAAGAAACAGAAAAAAGACCTTTAAGAAATTCTGGGTAAGGGGGTAGGTTATACAAAGGGAAGGTGTTAGCACCCTTTGTATCCATGGTTATCCATGGGCTCTTAAGTTTGCTTAGCTCACTTGTCTTTCGATCAGTTTTCAATTGCTCTGAAATTGCTCATATGTGGTTTCAAATACTTTTGTAAATTGAATTTTGTAATGATCCGTGTGTGGATGTATACAAAATGCTTGTTTATCTTTCGAAAGATGTTTTGGAAAAAACGTTAACTTTGTAATAACCCGTGTTTGGATGTATACAAAGTATTGTCTTTTTTTGAAAGTTTTGAAAAATCAACAATGTATGAGAATTTTGTTTGTTTTGATTTGAGCAAGCAAACTAGGAGGTCTACCCTGAGTTGTAAGGTCTTTATCCTATTTCCTTTAAAAATCTATCCTTTCATCGGATATAAAAGCAAGGTTCGATTTTGTACTCAAAACAGTGGAATTTTGACTTTGATTTTGAAAGGAATGAGAAGGGATTACCTGAAGAGGTGCAAGTGTGATTGTGATTGGATTCAGATATTTATCTTTGAAGTTAGTGATCTAACGGTTCAATTTTATCTTTGACATACACGCAGTTTATATTTGCTGGAAATTAAAGTGCGGAAATGTAAAGTGCGGAAAGTAAATCTACGCTATTACATCGATTGTGCGGGAAATGTAAACTAGCCTATTTACATGAATTTGACATCCTATACATTTATCTAGGAATTTTAAATTGCAAGAAAAATAAAAGGCATGTTTTTGGAATTTTTATGATTGGTTTTAATTATAATTAATGCATGATTAATTAAATTAAAATGAAGAAAAAAGATGAAAATAGATTTAAACCTAGAAATTAAGTTTAAAATATGTACAAAATATTTGTTAATTAATTTTAAAACAAAACTAATTTTTTTGGAATTTTTGAAATTGATTGGAAATTGATTAAGCTAATTAATACATAATTATACAAATAATTATACAAATAATTAAAACTTAAAGAGAAAATTATTCAAAATATGTACAAAATTAGTTTATAATATATAAACAATATTTAACACAAAGAACAATTTTTTAGGATTTTTTGATTGGTTAGAATAATTAAAAAGCAAATATATAAATATATACTAATTAATTATGCAAAATATTGAAATTATGAAGAAAAATAAATTGTTTTTATTTCAGAAAATAATATATTATTTTAGAAGTATAAAAATATTTTTTGTGTATTTTTTGGATTTTTAAAACTATTTTTAATTAATTTAACAAAGAAATTAAAATAAAATAGAAAATAAAATAGAAATAAAAGGGATACTTATCAGGTGTGATGGGCTGGAAAGTGCATGGTATGGACTGCTTGTATGATGCGTTGGATTGGCTTTTGAGTTTGATCATATGACTCAGATCATGAGGGAACATGATATGATGGGATAGAGTGAAGCATTGAATTAGTGGGGAGACCAAATTCAGACTGGGCCCACCACTGACTGCGTGAACCAATGGAAGCTGAGGGAGAGAGGTTTGAAAAGTTGACCGTCCAGCAAGGAGATGCCACGCAAGCGGAGAGAGGGTCACTTTTGACCGGCGAACCACGCTTGGACGCGTGGTCGTCTTCAACCTCCATCTCTCTTATTTTTTAAAACAAATAGCGGGGGTTTTAAACCTCCCCTATTTGTGCAGTAAAAGCGCAACTTTTGGTAGCTTCATCAACCTGCAAAAAATAAGCGTTATGAATAAAAATAAATGACCCAGATCTACTTAAAATCACCTCCTGAACACGATGGTGGGGTTAGTTTGGTTATTTGGGCGCTGTATCTAGGGATTCGAAGAGTTTGAAGCTTAAGCATGCAAGAACACTTGTTAATGGCTTAGAGTTATTCTCACGTGGAAACTCTCATGTTAAAGCCCAGATCTATCCTATGAGGCCTCATGAACTCATTAGAATGATTAGTTTATATTGAGGTTAATTAAATATAGGAAAACGAAAATTGATTATGTATGAATATGAAGAACACTTATGCACGTGATACGACTCTCATGGGACCACACAAAGAGTTTATTCTTACTTTATATGACCTTAGAAGATGATTAGAATGATTGTTTGGTATTGATATTGATTGGAATATTGAATTTGAAAATTACAAAGTATATGGGATTTTTGAGAGATTTGATGAGTTTTCTTGCTATACTCTTGCTATATTTCGTGGGTCTTCTTGTTGTTGATGTATTCCACTTCTTTTATAGGCCAAGGGCTGCTTGGAAGTGAAGCTAAGAGCATTGATTGCTTTGTTGAAAGTTTGATTTTTAAATATTAAAAATCTTTGAAAACTTGACCAAGTCTTGCTCTCCTTCAATGCACTTGCCTTGTACTTCACTTGGCTGCAGAAAAATGGAGATTCTTTGATGAGTCATGCTTGAATTGTAAGCTACCATTTATCCATGCATTTTCCTTTTAATTTTAATCTTAAAATAAGATAAAATCATGCAAAAATGGATAAAAAAAGGTATGGGCTTAGTCTTGGTCGTGGGAGGCCCATATCATCATGGAAATGATGTTTGAATGCTGAAAACTTGGCCCCATTTGGAAAAAATGCCATTTTAATCAATGTTGATTTCATGTATTTTCCCAAAATTTAGCCAACTTCAACAAGGTGTAAATCCTTCAATTTTTGTCATATGAAGGAGATCTTGCACTTTTTGGAAACCTCAAAGAGTCCTCTAACCAATGCCTTTGGTCTCATGTCAAAATGATTTTTGAAGCTCCTTGTGTGTCCTTTTGAAAAAAGTGTCTTTTTGTTGACTTTGAAAATGACCTGTAATGTCTTTGATCATATTTTTCAAATGGTGAATCCAATGACCATGGGATCAATGGCATTTGAAAGATAATTGAATTTCCTTCAAAACAAGCTTTGGTTTGAATTTTTTGGATGAAGGATGAGAGAGTTATGATCAGTCAAAGTTGAGTTGACTTTTCAGGCAAAAACCCTAATTTTGAATCTTAGGGTTTTGTTGATTTTTGATCTTTCCTTGATGAATTATGATCATCCAATGATCAAATGATGAATCCTTTGACAAAATATGGACTTTGACAAAAAATTTCATTTTTGACTGTCTGTTGACTTTTTTGGTCAAACGGGTCGTCTGTTGACTGTTTGAGCTGCTGACGGTGCGTCTGAGTGAATTGAAGTTTGAAAATTTGTATGATGGTACTTTGAGATATATGGATGTGTATGAAATCCATTTGAGCTCTCAAAAACTTGTTGCTCCTGTAAAAACAAGAAAAACCCTAGTCAGGGACTGTTTATGTAGGAGACAGTTAAGCGTACCTGATTTTTGCGCAGTGTTGAGTCTCTGCTAATCGCGTGATATTCAGAAGACTTCTAGAACAAAAATCTTGGAATTTTGAATTGTGAAAGATTGATTTGATTGATGGTACAAAACACTGAGAATTGTACTGCCAGCAGTTTGGCTGTCAACTAACTGTTCAGGTATTGATGTAGCAGTTAGAGTGAAAAATCAACAGTCAAAGTTAATTTTCTTTTTTGTTGTTGTTTTTTTGTTTTTGTTTTATGTAAAAAATGAAAGTTTATTTACTTGACTTGTTAGAAAAACACAGACATAATAAATAACTAATATTTACGGTATGCGGGCAAAATTACCGATAATAACCCTGAAAATCATTTAATGCACAGAAATAGGAATATTTGACTGGCAGAAAACACACAAAATATTATCTTAGTAATTAAGCAATATTATGACAAATAGTACAACATTTAATACTGACAGTACAAATATCACATACTATATTGAACAGTACGACGAATAAACGGTACATTTAAGAAATAAGAAATACGGCAAATTTTAAGAATGACGATTAATGACCCATGCTATGAACAATAACATGTAGATGATTGGGAGTGCAACCATTGCAGGTCCACACTCTTCAGGACTATGCAGGCAGAAGAAAGTCATGATCACCGTAGCAATGGTGATGACTGTAAGAAACAGTGTCTCTATCCACTTTGCCATTCTTGTCAGGGAAGAAGAGAAAATAGATATGAGATAGGAATTTGAAAGATGAGTTGGAATTTGATGTGAGATTTTATGGAAGAAAATGAGAGGTATTTATAGAATGGAAAGAAGGAAAGAGACGTTGGGGAATGATGTGATTCCGTACAAAAGGAAAATTTGAGTGGAAGTAAGATTTGAAAGAAAGTGTATGATAGTGTTGGAAAAAGGAGAGATTTGATTTTTGAAAAAGAGATTTGAAAAGATTTTTGCAAATAATGGAATATAGTACAAAAATTAGTGGGAAACAAAAGATAATAATAATCTACTTGTTACCAGTACAGTCTGAGTTTCCTGATTCTGCGCCTGCAAAAAGATTTAACTCTGTACCAATTGTGTCAGTACCATTTATCTGTAAATAAATAAATATCATGTGTGAAGTAATAAACAGTATTTGGTGTTTGCGTAAGAATAAATTCAACTGCAAGCCAAATTACTGTATAAGAAAAATTCTAAAAACTAAGTATTTCATATGTCAGGATATTTGTTGAAATAAAAATCCATGATTATATGAGACCCTTAATTTTCAGATTGGAGTTTTCTTGAAAAATATGTGGGCAAATTTTGGGGTATAACAGTAAGATGCACTTTTCTTTGACTTGAAGAATGATTTCTGACTTCTCACCATGTGCCACTGCTTGGAGGATTTTCAGCTTAAGGAGATTCCCTTGATTCACCATACTGGGGATGAGAAATCCAGATAAGGAGCCTTGATTAGGGAAGTAGGACAACTCCTAGGAGAAATAAAACTCCTATATTTGAGGAATGGAACAAACTCTCGGGAGAAATAGACTCCATGCTTGGGGAGAGACCAAGTTTCCAGGAGAACTAAACTCATATGATTGGGGAGAGAACAAAATAACTCAAATTGTGCCCCAAGCTTCACGACCCATGAAGGAGTTTTCCTTAAAGGATTCTTGAAGAGATTTGTCGAATCTCGACGTAACTGCCCCAGATTGGTTGAACTCAAGAGATTCCTCGACATGATTGCCCCAGATTGATCAAAGCTTGAAGAGATTTATCGACATGATTTCCCCAGATATGCTGAATTTGAGAGGTCAAACCTCGATTCAATTGCCCCTGATTAGGTACATCTTACTAGAATCCTCAAGGCTTTCTTTGTTTTGGAGTCAAACAAACATGGAAACAACTTTACCACGCTCAACAGAGTCTTCAAACTCTTCCCCTCAAGGTAATCAAGGAAAGCATTAACTGTTCATGCCCAACGGAGTTCTTTGGATAACTTGCCCCTTGATGGTCAACATTTGAGATGATTAGCTTTTCCTCCTCGGAGTTCTCAAGTCTCTTGTACTTTGACATGATCAAGTTACTCAATGATTCTCATCCTGAAATTTTTGATGTTTAAGCAGATGTTTTGTATGCAAAAGAATGTTAATTCTAAGAATGATAATTCTAATGCAAAGCGTATGTTAGTCTTGAAGTTTTAAAACATTTTTTATGAAATGAGGTTGCGACCTCTTGTGACCGAATCACTAGTTGACACAACCTCGATTTTTTGCATATGGAAGATAAAGCAAGCATACGATACCAATATGGATATGTGTCACGCTTCATTGGGAGTCAGTTAAACGCTATCTCATCGGAGTGTGCTTTTCGAGATAAACCCTACTTCAATTAGGACTTTTAAGGGTTGTAACTTGGCTGGGTTCACGGTTTAAAGAAACAAAGGATTTTTAGGCTCAAAATTATTTGTACCCACCCCCTTCGTGATGTTCTCCATTCCTATGTTCAGTTAGCTCGACACGAGTGTTCATCCCTCACAAGGAATTTTGAGACGGTTGAAGAATCAATGAGCTTCTTTGGACATGGCAGTCACTTCATCTTTCACTTTTGGTGTCTGATCACACGACTTTGTTCTTTTGATGTTTTTCGCTTCTTTGCTTTTCTCTTTTTTGTTTCCCTAACTTTTTCCTGGACAAATTCTCTTGAATTTTATTTTGGAGTCCAGCGGGATGCCCTAACTTTTGCCTAAGTCACTTATTTTCATGTTATTGACTTAGCGGGCTCTTTTTTTTTTATTCTCCTTTTTTTGAACAAGTCGTGTGATATCGCGTTGCTCTCGATTTGTTTGAAATATTGTGACTGCCTCATTCTCTGATTGATGAGGGATAACCATTGTGGCATCGTCCTCTTTTGACCTCTTGATGGAATAAGGATAATCACTGCGGTTTTGAAATTCCTCAACCTTTTGAAAGATAACCATTGTTGTATCCTTAGATGCATACCCTTTTGGTGAGTTTTGAACACTCGATCAAGTTAAATGAACACTACCCTGCCCCAAGGTTAAAATAAGGGTTTTTGTGATTAGAAAAGAAACTCCTACTTCAAAGCTCAAAGGGGTTAACGAGGGTCTATCTCCCTTATTTCTCCGGTGTTTGGGGATTTGAAACAATGCCTGTACATCCTCAGTAGGGTTTTTTATTCAAAAGCACACAATTGGAGATTTTGCATTTTTTATTTTTCATCATTCTCCCTCAGCTCTTTGCCTAAGCAAGCGATTAGTAAAGTTGGTATCGTAATGCCAAAAACGTTTTATGAGTGATAACGAATGGATTACTTCAAGACAAACATAAACAATGTATTATGATTTTCATTCAGAAATTAACAAGTTTTTACATGCTATCGATGCTTAAACACACAAAGGAAGAATTACAATGAATGCAGTAAGAAACTAAATGAATGTCGTTGTTGAGGAGACTTGACTCCGTTTGGACTTGTTGAGCTTGAATACTTTCTGCAGTTCCTTCCAAACACTTCAGATTACTCCAAAAGAGAACTCCAACGAAGTCACCCATGAGTCGTAAACTTTTTGCCTTGCTTTAGGGATTCGAGCAATGCGAGTGATACAATGCTCAAGATAAGAGTACGTCTTGCTTATCCCTCGTGCGGGAGCCCCAAGCATAGTTGCTAGAGTAGTAATCGCCATCCTAAATGGAAAGAATCTTGTATGATCATCAACTCAAGAGATACTTGTGGTGAAGAAGACCCAATACTAGAATCTTAACCAATTGTGATTCCAACAAACAAGGAAACGAATGAGTACAAGGCAATAGAATCACATCAATTTGTTTCTCATATTCTTCTTGTCTCTGTTAACTAGCAAGGCCACTGAGAAGGAGATCCTGAGAAAAGGCAACTGATATATGAAGTAGAACCTTGAGAATGAGAAGCATTGTGAAGAACACTCTTGATTATCACACGGAAGAAGATTCTGACGAAGTCACCCAAGAATTTGTAATGCTTTAGGGATTCGAGCAAGGCGAATGATGCAATGCTCAAGATAAGAGTGCGTCTTGCTTATCCCTCGTGCGGGAGCCCCAAGCAACTTCCACATATGTACAAGATATGATTACCATTTTAGCTTCAATATCCATCATTAGGAGTGAGAGTGGATGATCCTTGCATTTCTTGATATCAGGCATTAGACACAACCCAATAACATCTGAATCAGCGGAGTCACGACTTTTTATGGATTCCAAACTTTCTTCCAAGAGGTAAAACCTTTTGTCAATTTGAATAATCGGGAAATTGAAGACTTTAATTTCCAATGGTGTATTTCCTCCTTAACAGTGATAGGAATCTCAGCAATACTTCAGAAATTCTGATTCATAGGACCTTCTCTTGAGGTGAGTTTAACATTCCATTAGGCCTCTGAGGAACATGTCTCAATTCTTCTTATGAAAGAGGAAAGGCTTGAATAACCTCCATACACTGATTCATGTCAGTCTCCATTTATGTTCTCATCTCACTCAAAAACCTCACGGAGTTGTTCCAATGCTAACTTTCAAGCACATAACGGTGAGAAGTCAAATCTGTTGTTGATGTCAAAGTCTGAATAGAAAGGGCTCCATAAGCTTCTGATAGAACCATGAAATGCATGATAGTATGAATGCATGTTTCATTTATGAGAGATCCTAAAGTCTTTTCATACACTTTCATTTTTTTTTTTGGAATCAAAGCTTCTCCTTTTTTGTATGGAATATCTTTTCTTTCTTTTTTTTTTTATTTTTCTATTTCCTTTTTTCTTTTTCTCTTTTTTTTGGAAATAGACTTTAGGATCCCCCCTAAATGAAGTGGATAAGGAAATGATGTTATGCGATGCAACAGCATGGGGTCAACGGTCCATATAATCTTAGTAACCACTGTACAATCCTCTGAATAACTGATATAGATCAGATGTCATGAGATCAAAGGTTCGGCCTTGTATCATGGAACCATAGGAACAATAGTCACCATCATAACAGAATAGTCACCAACGGTACCTGTCATGTATATCCCTCCCCACTCACAGGTGTGGTCTAGGTCAGGGTAGGTCAAAATGGCAACCAGCGTTATCATCCTCCTGAGGCACCAATGTTGTTGCATCTACATGCCAACAATGATACCCCATTTGGACCTCGACTGGGCGTGGGTCTCATGATCGCACTAGACAAGACCTGACATCTCATCGGCGTCATGACTATCCACTCTATCCTAGGTATCCTATGTGTCACTCTGGCCTGGGTATTGGGCCTTTTACCTCATAGAACATCCCACCCAACCTGCAAAACAGAACAGAAGACCCCAAGGAACACAGAATATAATCCATATGCATGATGTGCAAACAGAAATAAACATCATATGCAAGCAGAAAAATAAACATGCAAACATATATACAAGGTATAGACATAAACAAATAAACACCCAGTAAATAAACAAACAAACGTAGGCTAGGATCGACTCGCTAAGGATGGACCAGCAACAGGTCTAGCAACATCTCCAGCAGAGTCGCCAGCTGTCGCACGCTCGCGAAAAATGAACAGAGTCGCCACCAATATATTTATCCCATAAGGGAAAGGAATATCAGGAAACCTAACAAAGGAAGGAACAGGGTCTTGCGACCAGAGAATCAAGGTACGGGAGTCGGTTACGCGAGGGGAAGGTACTAGCACCCCTCACGCCCATCGTACTCGATGGTATCCACCTATGTTTGTTTCTATCTAATGGGTGTCTAACTATGTCTATGTCTAAATGCGAAATGAATGCAAAATGTAGGGAAAAGAAAGAATTGTACTCGCACGGGCCCTACCCCGTTGCCTACGTATCCTTTTCAGGAATCAGAGTTACCGTAGCTCGGCTCACGATTTTCTGTTTGTTTTTGTGTTTTTTAGTTGGGCGGAGTTAACGTTCGCGCTCTTGCATAAGGGATCGCCTACGATGCGTACGAGCGGAAATAACAGTGCCCTTAGGTGCCAAAGAGGCAAAAGAAAAAGAAATGATTGGTTTGTGTCTTTTAGGGTAATTCCATGATGACGAGAACCCACTACAAGGTCTCGCATCACTTCCTTACTTTGTTTTAAATCTGACCATTTATTAGTGTTTTAAGTGTTTTTGGTTGGTGTTTTTTAAGGGAATTTTGTTTGTGACTTAGATCATACCAAAAAGAGTTTTGTTTTGCATGTTTAGAGAACGCACATCGAGGCCTACGCCACAATCGTTTCTCTAAATAGCGGTTAAGAAATACATCGAGGTCTCACACCTCAATCATTTCTTTTCCGCTAAGTAAAAGAAATACAAAAAGGAGTTCTTTTGTGAACATTTAGAGAATGCACATCGAGGCCTACGCCACAATCGTTTCTCTAAATAGCGGTTAAGAAATACATCGAGGCCTCACACCTCAATCATTTCTTTTCCGCTAAGTAAAAGAAATACAAAAAGGAGTTCTTTTGTGAACATTTAGAGAATGCACATCGAGGCCTACGCCACAATCGTTTCTCTAAATAACGGTTAAGAAATACACCGAGGCTTCACACCTCAATCATTTCTTCTCCGCTAAGTAGGAAAGAACATACATCGAGGCCTACGCCTCAATCATTTCTTTCCTACCATGAAATAAAGCAACGGTATGATCTTCATCGGTATTTATTAAGTATTTTAAAAGTCGAAAAGAAAAGGAAAATGATGAGGGAACTAACCTATTTTCTAATCTAATTGTTATTGTCGTTTACAAGTCTAAATCCTAATGTTAACATGGTAAGGAGTTGATTCTAAAAGGAGCATTAAAACAAAATAGGCCTAAAATAAGGCCAAAAATACAAGCAATAAAATCACACAAACATTATACAAAAGTGACCATGAAATAGCACAAAACGACTCAACCATTAGTACAAACATGAAACTAAGAACTACTATTTTTATGGGTTTTATAAAAGAACTCAAATGTCAAAAATTATCCTAACAATCTAACAAAATATTAAAGGTTTTATCACCTAAAAATAGCATACAAAACTCTATGGAAAAGAACCTATATCTAACAAGAAGATATGTACACAGGGGGGTGCAAAATTAAAGTAGAGGTGCATGCATGGAACAGGCGCAAGGCCCGGGAGGTTGAGCCCAGAGAGTATAGTTTTTTGTTCAGATTTTCTCTTCAGCCAAAAAAGAAGTGCATTGGGCAAAGGGGATGAACTTGTGTGGCCTAAGAATTTGATCCATGATCCATATTGTATTCAGATTTTTTATTCAATAAAATAAAATAAGAAAAGAAATTAAAATAAACAGCAAGAGGAATTAGGGTAACCTCTTCGTTCCTCTTCCTCTTTTTCGACGAATTCAATCGGCGGCGATGGTCCTCCGGCGCAACTCCGAAGCTTCTCCGTCTCAGCTTTCAATCGCTCTCGAATTTCCCTATCTCAATCACTCATTTCTCACGCGGATGCACTCTTCTGAGTTGTTGTATAAATCCGAGGATAATGATGATGATGATGAGAGTAAAGATGGTTGAATAAAGGGGAAATTGAGTCGAGAGATTATTGAAGCTCGAAGAATGATGAACCAGTTGTGGACTTGATGATGAGGATGAAATTGTGTGTTGCTGTTGAAGACGAAGATGATGATAAGGTGAAGTTTGAGACCTTTTGGTTCGTTCCGTTTCTTTTGTTAATCTCTCCTCTCTGATTCTTGTATCGTTTTTTTTTCCGAGCTGGTGTGCTATCAATGGTGAAGCGTTGGTGTTGTCGCTGCGTGATGCAGAGAGATGGAGATGATGATGATGTTGCGTTGTTGAGGTCGTTGCGATGATTGGAGAAGATGGGGACGAGATTGAGTCGTTCTGGCAATGATTTTTGAAGGTTGAAGATTGAAAGAGTATTGAAGATCGTGGAAAAAAATGGTGATGAGTGAAGAATCTGAATTCAGAGAGTGAAGGAAGAGAATTGAAGATGATGAAGAGATAAGAAGAGTTGATGGTGATGGAATGAACAAATGGTGGAGAAGGATGAAGATGGCGAGGAAAATGAAGAGAGAATCGAGAGAGAGCTCAGAGATGAAGAATGAACTGTTATATAGAGGTTCCCAAGGTTAGTCTCTTGTCTGATTTCTCTTTCTTTTCTGTTATTGATTCTGTTGCCTTCTGTTAGTTTAACTCTGTTAGAAATGGTTAGGGGTTATGGGAAGTTGGTTCTGATTCTGTTAGTTGATCACCAGGAGGTTAGGAAGTTAGTTAGGGTTGTTAAGAAACGGTTAGAGAGGTTGGAAAGAGGTTATGTGGTGGTGGGTAATTCTGCTTTGGTTTATGCAGGGGGTTAGAGTTCTGATTTGGTGGTTATGTTAGTTAGGAAAGTAGTTACATGTTTTTCTGTTTGAGAATTCTGTTTGGTAGTTGGAAAAGGTTAGTTACAAAATGATAGGTTAGTTATTGCTGTTTGAAAGTTGGTTACATGTTGGTTGAAGGGTTATAAAGTTGAGGGTTAGTTTTGTGAGGAAACTGAAAGTTAGTTAGTGGTTGACAGTTAGTTATAGTTAGTAAGGTTATGATTAGTAGCAGTAAGAACAATTAAACCCCAGGTTCAGATAAGAAATAAGGTTTACTTCTTTTTTCTAAAATGGTGGAAAAGCAGCTATAAGCAGTAGGTCAGTTTTGACAGTTAGAGGGTTTTATTTGTAATGTATGTATGGGGTAAGCTTTGAATATGTGGTTTATTATGCAGGCTGCCAGCATGGCATTTGTTGGTGTGTGATAGCTGAACTAGTTTGATGATTGTGTAGATGAATGGTTTAGTGTGTAGAATTTTGTTTTGGTATTTTTGTGTATATATGCAGGTAGTTTATTTTGGTAGGAGCAATTTGGCATAGCATGAAGGTGGTATTGAACTATTATTTAGAGGTCTAGGTTATTGCTAAGGTTCAGACGAAACCGAAACTGGATTTAGATAAAACCGTTTTGAATTGAAACTACATGAGATTAATGGTGGGGGACAGGAATTTAAGTGTGTATTTTTGTGTGATATGCAGGTTATTTGGTTTGAATTTGCTTTGGTTCTTCCTCTTCTGTGTTGGCATAGCAAAGGGAGCTGAATTGATTGGAATCATGGATGGACAAGGTTTGAAACTGATGTGGATTGCATTATTTTGTGAAGTACATGGCTGCTGTTTGATATTTGATTTAATGGGACTGACTTGGTCTTTCTTTTATATGCAGGGATGTTGATTCATGGATGAAGGTTGCAGAATCTTGGCAGAGATGTATATGTATGGATAGAATGGCTTTATGGTGATTGAATGTTTTTGTATAGGTTTGTATGTGGTAATGATATGGTTGACTGAACTTGCAACTGGTCATGGTTTGTTTTGAATATTTTTGAATTTGGTTTTTCTGTTTATTTCTCTACTGGTTTTGCAGGTAGCCCGTGTAGGTATATGATGGCAAGAGGACATATTATGAAGGCGCTCGTTGGCGGAGATGAATCACCATAATGAAGGAATTTGAATTCTCACGATTGGAGGGTGGCCAAAAGGAAATGAGGATAGGATGAAGCATGGTAACCTGACATTGCAAATTGGATGGAGCATGGGCATGAGGAGCAAAGGTGATGGGAAGTGATGTAGTTGAAGACTTAGAAACAGTAGGCTTTTAGGACATTTGTTGGCTTTGAATGTAAACTTTTGTAGTTTCTTTGAGATGTAATATACAAATTTTTTGTAATATAAGATAGTGTATCTTGAGCTTGAAATTGTGAATGATGTGGACTTTTGTAATGTGATTTTTTGTAGTTAAAGAATGGATGGAGTTTGGAATGATCTCAACTTCGGTTATGTATAAGTGTTGTTTTGGATAGAATTTGGATGATGGATGCTTGAATGGAATAGAAATGGGAATAAACCTTTGATACCAACCATTGTCTTCATGCACCTTAAATCCACCTTTAGGTGTACTTTAACTTTTTCTTTTCAAATGCGCGATGATGAAAGTCTAATAAGTTAACTGAGATGAATCTTGAATTGACCACCTGGAGGGGATAAAGATAAGAATACCATGCCGCCATATCTTGTAACCCAAACTTCAATTGATCCGAGAATAAACCAAAATCGTCCCAATGAAGCTCTCATATGGGAATTTGTTAATTTGGTAAAGAAGTATCAAAACCTTAACCTCCTCAATCATGATTAGTAAGAGAAACAAACTTGAATTTTTCCTGAAGTATAGTAAACCCTAGTTCTTCAACGTCTTTGATCCCAATGCCATATTTATTGATTAATGATGCATGATGAGTTAGATGACCTAATGGAAGGTATGTACATGAAGTGCAAAGCCTAAGCCAGTTAGAAATTAAAGGGTAGGACAAATTTGGGGTATGACAACATTAACCATGCTGATCGGTGCATTTTGATGCACATTTCTCAATGTTTTTACTTTTACATTTCCATGTTTTAGTTTGGTTATTTTTCACTTTTAATGTGTTTTTATAATTTAAATTATTTTTACACTAATTTAATTTTCGCACTTTATTTTCAGCTTTAACAGTCTGCACGGAAACAATCATAATTGGAGCTCCGGGAATCCGATCGACGCGTTCTAGTAATCGTCGGAAAGCTAAGAGAAAGAGCTACAATTCTCGTGTTGGAGTCAAAGTCAGATTTGGAACGCATATTTGTCATATTTGCGTTTGAAGCTGCAGCACTAGTTTATTTTTTGTTTTGGGTCGTTAGTAGTGGGCCTGGGTTTTGTAATTTGACCCAGTTGGGTCATAAACGGGTTGTGTTATTTTTTCCTAAGACCTAGCAGCCACGATACTCTTCACATTACACTATTCACGAAGAAAAACTTTTGCTTTTACGATTTTTGCAATGGAGAACTAATCCAAAGGGGCAATCTACCGAATTCGAATTCCACAAAACTTTGAGGTTATTATTACTTTCAATTTAATTTAGTTCCTTTCCAAATTGTTCTATAATTTCGTTTGCTTAATTCGTTCTTATAGAATGTATTGGATTTAATTCGATTGATGCGTGTTCCTTGCTTTAATCGCGCTTAAACTTAGCTTCTTCGTTAATTCGCGCTATCGATAACCGTTTGCTTAATTCGGTGAACTGTTTGCTTAATTCGGTGATTAGGATCATAACTCGTGTAGTATTGTCGACGCTTGTTTCATCAATATTGCAATCGAATAGGAATTGGTATCGCTTAGGGGAATTGAAATTGTAATAACCGATGATAAGTTGGAAGTAGAACTGGTAGATTAACCTGTTAAAATCACTTATTTCAATAATCACTCATTTCGACTTTTATCAATTCGATTCTAAACCAACCAAAACCCCCTAAATTGATTTTGTTCAGTTAATATAACACAAGAATCCTTGCGATACGATACTCGAGTCACTTGTCGCTATCTACGGTCTTTTCAAAATAACTCGTTTTTGATCCGCGCACGACATCGGATCAAAATTGGCGCCGTTGCCTGGGATTCTTGTCGTTATTAACTGATATTAGAGTTATAGGTTTAGTGTTCTCGCGTTTAGACCGTAGTTTCCTCACGATTTTGGCCAATCTGCGTTTAGAGTCGAAAAATTCGGTTTTTGGAAAAATTGTGTTCTGTTGTAAAAAACCTTTTCCCACTGGGAGTAGAAAACTCGTGCGATCAATACTCCTCTACTCTAGAAGAGTAAGGAATTCGACCCCAAATCGCCAAATTCCTTTTTTTTTATTTCTAATTAATTTTTTTACTGTTTTTGAAGTTTCGAAAAAATCCAAAAAAATTCTCAAAATTCTTATTTCATCTAATTAGATGAAATTTCGTGTTTTTATATTTTTTTGAACTTATTTTAATCGTGTTCCTTCATTCTATTTATTTATGGCTGTTATCGGACATTGTTGGCATTTTCGCATTTGTTGTTGCATTGCTTAATTGATTCTGATTCTAAACTTGATTTTGATAACATGGTTGATCAAAGAACACTAAGGCAGCTAGCTGCTATTGATGTTAATTATAATGGTTTATGTATTGAATATGCTGATGTTGTTGTTCCCTTTGAATTGAAATCTGGTTTAATACACTTGTTGCCAAGGTTTAGTGGTCTTGCAGGTGAGGATCCACATAAGCATCTGAAGGAATTCCAGATTGTTTGTTCTACACCATTGATACCTAAAGGAATAACAGAACACCATATCAAGCTGAGAGTCTTCTCGTTCTCACTTCAAGGTGCTGCAAAAGATTGGTTATACTACCTTGAGCCGAATTCTATTACAAGCTGGAATGATCTCAAAAAAGTGCTCTTAGAAAGATTCTTCCCTCCCCAAGTTACCACTTTTGCATCTTCCGGACCGTCACTAGAGGACCTTGTCAAGCAAATGGCTATGAATAATCTCCAATTTCAGCAACAAACAGATTCTATTATTCAGAATTTGCAGACACTGGTTGGACAACTTGTAACTTCAATGAATTCCATGCAAGCTCAAGGATCAAACCAACTACTTGCCCAAATAGTAGTGAATCCAAAATGTCCTAATGTAAGTGTGATTTCCTTGAGTTTCGAAAAGAGTGTTGAACCGGTTGAATCAGCAACAGAAAAAAATAAAGAGGTGGTTAAGTCCATTCCTAAACTTGATTCTGAAGTTGTTGATGACACTTATAATGATTTGTTTGCAGTTGTCAATTTTCCATCTTTTTCTAGTTTTGATGATGTTTACTCATGTTCTTTTCTTTCTTGTGTGATTTCACTCATGTTTGTTAGTCTCTAGAACTTGGATTGACTCTTGTTGAAACTTTTTGTTTACTTGTGCACACTAAAATGATAAAGGCGTGTTAGTTTGTTTTATTTCTAACCAGTTAGCCAAAAAGCCAACCTTAATAATAGTATCCCCTTGTTTGGAAACCCCTTTGAGCCTATTGTCCTTTTTTGTGTTTAAAACTCATTACAAGCCGAAAAGTAAAAAAAAATGTATCACCCTATTCAAGGGGTTAGAAGAGCCTTGTATGGAGTTGTGTGGGGTTGAATAATATGTTTATAATGACGTTGCTATGATGTTGGTAGAAAGAAAAAAGAAAAGAAAAAAAAGAAAAGAAAAAACAAACAAAGAAAAAAAAAACAAAACAAAAAAAATAGATAAGGTTGTCAATCTTACTCCTTCTGAAAAAAAAAGAGAAGAGAATTAAGTTGTAAGTTTGTTGTTCAATAGAATTTCCTTTTGAGATGTTTTGTAGTTCAATTCTCGCAATTTCTTCAATCCTCTTTTAGCTCTTTGAATTTTAACTTAGGACCCCCTTAGGATTTATCTCACCATTACCTTTGCCAAGTTACAACCAAATAAAAGTCCTTTTGATCTTTGTGTGCAAGTAAATAGTGGATGTTAGAGTCTTTTCAAGCTTATGGTAGTACTAACTTTCATGTTGTGCTTTGAGTGTATACAGTAACCTAAACACTTGAGAGTTGAGTGGATACAATTTATCTTGTGAGGATCTTGATACTTTTGATGTACCTTTTGGTAATCTGTTTTTCATACTTTCTTTGAATGTCACAGTTGAATTTCTCACTAATGCCATGTCTTGAAGCTTAGACTTAGAAGTGTGTTTGCATCTTGTGTCCTGAGAACTATTGAGTTCGCATTCTCTGTTTCATTTTTGTTTGAAGTTTCTTTGTTTAGAATTTTTAATTTTGCTCGGAGTGCAAAAGTTCAAGTGTGGGATAATTTGATCAGTGCATTTTGATGCACATTTCTCAATGTTTTTACTTTTACATTTCCATGTTTTAGTTTGGTTATTTTTCCCTTTTAATGTGTTTTTATAATTTAAATTATTTTTACACTTATTTAATTTTCGCACTTTATTTTCAGATTTAACAGTCTGCACGAAAACAATCATAACTGGAGCTCCGGGAATTCGATCGACGCGTTCTAGTAATCGTCGGAAAGCTAAGAGAAAGAGCTACAATTCTCGTGTTGGAGTCGAAGTCAGATTTGGAACGCATATTTTCCATATTTGCGTTTGAAGCTGAAGCACTAGTTTATTTTCTGTTTTGGGTCGTTAGTAGTGGGCCTAGGTTTTGTAATTTGACCCAGTTGGGTCATAAACGTGTTGTGTTATTTTTCCCTAAGACCTAGCAGCCGCGGTACTGTTCACATTATACTATTCACGAAGAAAAACTTTTGCTTTTACAATTTTTGCAATGGAGAACTAATCCAAAGGGGCAATCTACCGAATTCGAATTCCACAAAACTTTGAGGTTATTATTACTTTCAATTTAATTTAGTTCCTTTCCAAATTGTTCTATAATTTCATTTTCTTAATTCGTTCTTATAGAATGTATTGGATTTAATTCGATTGATGCGTGTTCCTTACTTTAATCGCGCTTAAACTTAGCTTCTTCGTTAATTCGAGCTATCGATAACTGTTTGCTTAATTCGGTGAACCGTTTCCTTATTCGGTAATTAGGATCAAAACTCGTGTAGTATTATCGACGCTTATTTCATCAATATTGCAATCGAATAGGAATTGGTACCGCTTAGGGGAATTGAAATTGTAATAACCGATGATAAGTTGGAAGTAGAACCGGTAGATTAACCTGTTAAAATCACTTATTTCAATAATCACTCATTTCGACTTTTGTCAATTCGATTCTAAACCAATCAACCCCCCTAAATTGATTTTGTTCAGTTAATATAACACAAGTATCCTTGTGATACAATACTCGAGTCACTTGTCGCTATCTACGGTATTTTCAAAATAACTCGTTTTTGATCCGCGTGCGACAGCGGATCACATGCCATTATAAATTCTTACGTGGACATGTTTTTTCATGAGATGAGGAAGTGTGAGGTTACACACTCTACATATGTACCCTCGACCATAGAATCGATTGATAAATTATCAAAATGGTTGGAGATATTTTTCCATCCATGATCTCCTGACTTACGTTTTGATTATAAAAACTTGTATGAAGTATAATGTTTTCTTTGTCAAAGGCTTTATTCTAAGGTTAAAATCATGGTTATTCTTGAATATAAGCATGACTTTGAATTAATTGATGTTAAAGTATGCATTCACTTATTCCTTGAAATTGTTAGCCATTAATTAGTCACTGTAAGTCTTCATAGTGGGATGTGTGTGACTTTCCATTTGTTCAATTAAATACTTTGAGAAATTTGAATTGCATGACCTAATATTATTTTGACTTAATATATATTTATTTTAGAACTTGTTTAAAACTATGGATATGATTCCGGAATTAGTTTGATTTTTGAGTGAACATTACTACAAAAAGATCATATCACAACGGTTGGAAAATTGATACCACAACGTCTGATCAACTATTGTGAGGTAAGGGGTGGTTGTATGTCTGGTGCTTTCCACCACAGTCACACAACCGTGATAATAAGTTATGTAGCGCGCTACCTATCACAACAGTTACACTGAACAACTGTTGTGATATATATATATATATATATATATATATATATATATATATATATATATATATATATATATATATATATATATATATATATATATATCATGGGTTCGAAACACAACAACATCAATTTATTTAGGTCATATTTAAGTCACAAGAAATTTTTTTCTAGTGACTTAGCAAATTTTTGTTCTTGTCCTGAGAATATTAATCAACAACAACATGGAATCAACAACATAACAACAACATACCTTTTAACAACAAAACACTAACAACTTACAACAACATACAATAACACAATACAACATAAAATGCTTCATGAACATACCTTTTATTGAAAATATTTGAGGAATTAATGTTGAATTTCATCTATTTTATGTTGCTATGAAAAAAATACAAGGCAGATGAAGTTTACACAATAGCTTCATACTTCTTGTATTTTTTCTTCATAGCAATACAAACCATAGCCAAAGTATACACTTTTTAAAGGTAATTTTCTTCATTCACTTTTGCTACAAGTAAAAAAGTTTGAAACATAAGCTACAATCACATTTGGATAAGGTTTTGAAACATAAACACCATGACAGTAACAAGAACAATGAAGATGGGAGAATTTGATTACCTTTATGTTTGAAGAAGCTTATGAGGACGAGTTCGCTACGTGGAAGAGAGAGATGTTAGGATTTTGTTTTGAGACAAATGGAAGAAAGCTTATGAAGAAGAAGAATAAAGATAAAGCGTACGAACTTGATTACCTCTAAGTTTGAATAAGTTTATGAGGACAAATTTGCTACATGTGGAAGAGAGAGATGTTAGAGTTTTATTTTGAGAGTTACTGATATTCTATCCTGATGCTTAACAACTTCAATTATATAGATATGTGTAAAACTTATCATCACGGTTGTTAACAAAAATTGTGATAATAAGTAAGAACTAGTTACAACGGTTTCAATAATTAACCGTGGTGATAATTATTTTTATTTTAATATATTTATAAGATTATACTGACAACCCCTTTTTATAACGAAAAGAAGAAAAAATTGTTGGTGCTGGAAATCGAAGCAAGTAAACTTTAGTATGCCACAACGGCCGAGTTATAGGACCATGATTAAAATTATTTTAATAAATAATTAAAAACTTCAGACACACGTAACCGAGTTATTATCATGGTTAACATGAAGACCGTTGTAATAATATGTTACGAAAGGTCTTTTTGTAGTGGTGAAAAGTCACTTGATCATAAATCCTACATGTTAGCGAGTAATCCCTTGTAACTCCTTTGAGCTAAAAATTGAAAATTTTATTATTTTGAAAAATATAATCCTGAGACTAAAAGAAAAACAAATCATGTCCCTTTATCTTTAGGATTAAGAGATAATTTATTTTGTGTTAGGTAATGAACAAGTTGGGCAGAAGAAAAGCGTAATTGTGAATTGGTAAACAAGAAGGATGATTCATGAACCATATAATGTTGAAATTTGACAAAAATAAAAATAAAATAATGTCAAGAATAATAAAATAATCAAAAGTAAAAAGAATGATGAAAAATTGTTGCAAAATAGGCATTGAACTGAAAAGAAAAAAGAATGTGAATGAAATTGATTTTGAATAATGTTTGCTCTCTTAGAATTTAAGGCTTTTTAATTCTTAGAAAATCAATTATTTATTTCTAAGCCCAACCATGTCTCAACATAAGAAGTTAGTGATCCATTGTGTAAAACTTATTTACATGTAAATCAATTTGAGTCTATGTGAAATTCTATCCATAACCTATGCAAAACACTCACACCTATTGAGTGGTATATACTTGTCAGACAATGATAATTTTTTTTAAATGTTGATTAAATTATCTATAAATCCTTTGATTCATAAAACAAACATTGCAAATTTGAACACTATTTGAAAACCATGTCTAATTTAAAACCCTAGGTTGCTGAGATTTTATGATGAAGAGTTGAAAACCATGTATGTTTTATTTTTTCTTAAACTTTTTTTAGGGAAAATGATAAGTTGGGTATATTTCATAAGTTTGTAATTTACTTGAATATCACAATTGACGTCACACACTTATTAACTCACTTCCACATAAAGTAACACCTAAAACCTTGATTTATGCATATAATAAATATTATCCTAAATTTATGGATTGATTCTAATCTATCATATAAGAAGAGTCTCCCATTTTCTCATCATATGGCCTTCCACATTAGCACCTCACTCTCACAAAATTCCACATCATTCCCTCGTTATTGTTTGCTGCGGCAGTTCTAAGGGTGGAAGTTTAAACATCTCAACCTCTCATGATCTTACAGTTACATATTCTTTACTTTCTCTGGCCATCCACGTTCCAAACTGCTTGCAGCAATAATGACCTGTTATAATGCCTTGCATATTTATCTGTCACTTTCTTTCTTCTTCTTTCCATGTTTTCTAAAAGAATGTTAGTGCAGCCCCATTATTCTTCTTCTCCTTTCACGATTGATTCATGTTCTTCCGCCTCCATTCATGTTCTTCAGTGTGTCCGCGATTTCGATTGGCTTCTGCTTTCATTTTTGTATGTTGTTGTTTTTGTGTGTTGTGCGATGAACACGGTTTGATGATGTTGCTGAGAGGTTTCATTCGCGTTTGAACATGTGGTGTTCGGTTTTGAATGTTTGATGATGAATGTTGAGTTGAAACAACTCTGAATCGGCAAAGCTGGGTGAGATCTTTCTGAGTTTATGCTATTTTCTTTTTAATCTCTCTTTTTCACTCACAAACTTTCTGCTTTATTTTCTCCATTCAAATCTGATTTAGGTGTATTAATGTTGCTTAATTTAGTTTTATTTTTCGAATCAATTAATAGGCCACCAAGTGTTTGTTATAATGATTGAAGATTGGTGGAGAATGGAAGAGAATCGATTCAAGATTGAAGGTGTTATGAGGTGAGTTTCTGTTATGGAAGTTTGTTACTGATATTCGTATGGTTTTCTGATTTTTCTTATATAGATTGAAATCGGTGATGGTGATTAAGGACAGAAATGTGGAGATATGGAGGAGGATTCTAGAATCGTGGTGGTGAGAGACAACATTACTTACTACTTTTGTTTATACACATACACACATGTTTGCAGCAAGTAGCAAGAGAGACGAACTGACTAAAAGTTTATGCTATTCTTGAACAGCTTCAGAACAAGTTCAATAAGCATGGAAATCTTCTTGCTGTTAGTACAACAGATAGCGGTGTTAAAATTCTTGCTAATGCAGAGGGTTTAAATCCATGAGGCGCGTCGATGCTACTGATCCAAAGCTTTGTATCTGATTTAATTCGGCAGCATGATTAATGTTTTGTTTCAATATTAAGTTGGTGGAATTGCTGCCGGCTATGACCTCACTATCAAGGCTGTAGAATCTGGAAAGGTGATCGTAGACGACATATGTATAGGTCTTACTTTTTGCGATTATGAGGTTTTAAAAAAGGTCCATGACTGCGAAAACCTCTGCGACAACGATAGTAGTGGTTAATATTCGGTTCCATCTTTGATTGTATCTTTTCTGCAGTTTTCACAAATGGGTCCTCATGCTGCTCTTCAACCCATGCAGCTTCTCCGCCTTTGTCACATGAAACCAATCAAAAACCAGTAAGCAGTACATCCAGATTAAGAAGTAATTCAATGGTACATATTCGGAGACGATGCGTACTTCAAAGGAAAAACCAGTAAGCAGTACATGCAGCTTCTGCGTTGCGGATCGTTGATGCGTGTTGCTGAGTTCTTCGCAGGTTCGGAGATGACGGTTTTTCTTATGATATTTATCAGGTACATATTCGCTTTCTCTTTCAATTCTCTTTGTCTCTACTCTATGCGAGAAAACCGTCCGGATGAATTGGAATTGTTGTGTGCAGAATCGTTGTTGTTGAGTTGTAGGTCGGTGTATGGATCTTTTCACAAAGTCACAGAAAGATGAATAAGTTTGTATGAAGCTCTTTTGTTGCGATTGTCGTGAACGGTGATGTTGCAGGTCGCTAATGAATGTTATTGATGTGTGTTCTATAATCTGTATCGGTTCTATTTTAATGAATTTTTGGAGTATACAAAGGTGGTTTGGTTTTTATTTTGCAGATATTTGGAAGTTTAATGAAGGTGATGGAATGGAGTTGAAGTCTACAAGTTTCTAAACAATGAAGGAAGATGGTGATATGAATGTTGGAGGAAGTTTTTTCTATCAAGTTTTCGGCATAGTTTCGGAGGAAGTATTAACAAAAACCAAATGAATATTTGATTGTTTTCAACAAGAGTAGGAAAATATGTCATTATCATGTAACAGCAAAATATGACTAAGCTGTGTTATGCTTTGGTGAATAGGTCTACTTAACTTAGGTTAATGTTTTGTCATACTTATGTATAAACTCTAAGGTTGACCCTGTGAATATTATGAATGATAACCACTAGCTGCACCACCTTACCTCTGCAACATACATTCGACTAAACCGCTCCGATCCGTGACCTCCATCCGTTTGCCACACTCAACGCGACAAGATAATTTCACAACAGGAAGTTCGATCATAACCACAAAACAAAAAGGAACAGTTTGAATCAGTTCTATACTGCTACCGCTTTGGAATTTCTCACCACCCCCCTTAGGTTGCATCGTTTCCTTCTCTCGGTCCATGATTGTTGCAGTTCAATTTGATCATTTGATAGCAATTATATATGATTGATTGTGTGTTTGTGTTGTTAAATCTATGAGTAAAAAGTAATTTATTTATTTTTACACTTGATGAATCCATGTTTTCTCCATATCTCTTTTAGATTCTTATCTTTTGTGTGATTTTAAAAGAACTGTTTGTGTGTTAGAATAATCACGTTTGATCTTACGTTAAGGAAACTAGAAGATTTTGATTGAATGTTTTGAGAAATTTGAAACATATTGTTAAGTTTAAAAATTTATAAAGAAGAATGGTGGATTTTGTTTCAAAACTAACAAATATCAATAACTATTCTGATCATCAAAAGGGTCATAAGCTCTATTAAGTTACAAAAGTTGAAATTGAATAGAAATAATGGTAATAAATAGACAAAATAAGTTTGTTGTTTTGTACTAAACTTTTCTGTTTTTTTAACATGGACGGTTGGTTCCACTTTTGTCGTTACAAATAAAGTGGAGTTTAATCAATTAATATTTAATAATACTATAATAGTACTAAAGTACTATTTTTTATGAGCTGAAATTAAATAAATAAGTAAGTTATTATTTGCTTTAAAATAAAATATTTAAAAAGTTGATATATATCCAAAATATATATAGGGCCGGTTCAGACTATTTAGAGGCTCTGAGCGAATAATAAAAATGGACTCCTAATAAAATATTAGATTTTTCCATTTTTGAATTTAATTTTAATGATTACAAAATAATTATATATAAATATAATAACACATACGGGCAAAAAATTTGATTACTTTGTAGATCATGGTAGAACTTGCATTTTTCAGTTGCATGAGTTTGGTTCTATTTGAAATTATTTTCCAACTTGCATTTTTAATTAATTTTTATAAATTAAATGAATAATAAGATATAATTATTTAAATATTTATTATTAAAAAATTTCCTATAATAAAAATCACATTATTTTTCTAAAACGATATATTTAAAAAATAATCTTTTATAATTTCTTTTTCAAATAGCATTAAATTTAAATAATATTTTAAGTTTAAAAAAAAATTAGAACAAAATAATAAAATATAAAATTAATATTAAAAAATTAAAATAAACTACATTATATTTATTATAGGACCATAGAGATCATTTTAAATAATTTATTAAAACCTTAAATGGCAACAACTTTTAAAAGGTAGTGGTTTATGGGCTCTTATTATTTTAATAATTATTAAATTAAGATAATTTTATATATTTTTAAGAGATTTTAATTTTGGAAACAGTTTATGTAAACATTCAATGTAAAGATTTTTACATCATTTTTTTTGAAGAAAGGATATTTTATTACTCACAAGTCAAATAATACAAAACAAGGCCATAGGCCAAAACCTAGCTTATAGTAATAGTTGGGTCGTATACCCTCTAAGCTTCCTACAGGCCCAACTCTTGTAAACAATAGCATCTATAATGATATTTACATAGTCTAAACTATTGGTATGATTAAACACAATATTATTCCTCCTACTCCATAAAGCATAGAGAGCTTCAGAAAATGCCATTTTAAGAAGCTTAGCTTTACTCTCCTTTCTCGATATCTCCTATAAAACCCACTGAATTTCACCATGCCAAGGAAGAGGTAAGTGGTCATAGTTCAGCCACTTCAGTACTTGCTTCCAAATATCAAAATTAGAGGGACATTCAAAGAGTAGGTGGGATCTACTCTCTTCACTGCTCCTGCATAAGCCACACTGTGTATCAGTTATCAAATTGAATCTAGACAGTCTATCTTTAGTAGCTTGCTTCCTATGACAAATGAGCCAAGCTATGAATTGAGCTCGAGGCCTAGCTTTATTCTGATAAAATATATATCTCCAATCCACATTTTCAGGGCTATCACTAAGCACCCTATACAGCTTAGTCATGTTGAATCTGTTATGAGCTAGCATATGATTCCAGGCTACTGGCACTTGCAGCACAATTTCCCTCATGTCCATAATCCTTTTGATGATCCATGAACAACTTGTAGGTAGTTGAGCACCTATTGCACCATTCCCTTTTAAGTAGTACATGTGTACCCACTGTTGGCTGGAGATTTCGTTTGAAGAAAATGTTCTTTGAAGGATTAAAGTTCAAGGAAGAATGGTTACTGATGACCATTTCGAGAAATAAAATGGCTACTGATGGCCATGTTCGAGGATGTTGTTTAAGTTGAAACAAAGATAATAAGTATTGGAGCTAGTTCGAAGTAAATTATCTTTAAGACTTAAGCGTTTTTACGAAATACGAAGGGTACTGAAGCTTGGCGTGTTTTCGTAGCATTCTCGGTTCTGATCACGTTGCCACATATCGAAAGAGGATTCAGGCGGGAGGATTTGAATTTCTAAAGAGTCTGTGTAACCGAATAAGGACAGATGGCGCCCCAGGGATTCGAAGCGTATGCATGTGAGCAACGTGGCATCATGTTAGTGTAGGACCGTTAGGGTCGAAATTATTATAAATAAGGGTCTTAATGTTAGGATTCCGTGTGTTCATTTTGTACAAATCACTCACAAATTACTCAAGTATCAAGCATTAAGAGAACGAGTTCGCTGAGAAATGTACGTATGACACCACCATCTTAAATACGTTTGTATTCATCTTTATGCAAGTATCTTTTCAATATTTTTCTATCTTTCGTTACATTCCAACCATTTACATTCTTGCAACTTTATCTTTCGTTTAAACTTATTTCGAAGTCTTCACTTTCTGCAAGTTACATTCTTGTACTTTAAGTTTCTTGCAAGTTTATCTTTACTCTATCTTTCGCCAGAGATATATTTACGTGTATAACAAGGTGATTGTTAGTCTTTACATTTTGTCTATTTATTTCTAATATCGAAGATCAAGTAATCAACCAATATGAACCAATTCATCACAAATAACAACCTTTTTGACTATGTCCTAGGATCAATCTAGTCGATCATGCGAGTAACCAAAGTATATTCTATAGTTTGGAAAACTAGCGGTTGTTTACCGGAAATCACCGTAAACAAATTGGCACGCCCAGTGGGACAGTGTCAAACAGATTGTTATTAATTGGTTGTTTTGTTTTGTCTAGAACATATCAAGACCTTGTATGAACCTTAGGAACGGTAAATTAACCAACAGTGCGCCACCGATTCCAAAATGAAGGTACAACAAGAAAATGGTCAATTCGACCAGTGGAGGGGGGCATCAAGATCCCCCACAAGGGTCAGGAACAGTAGCAGCAAATACTACACATGTTTCGACATCTACGTCACAAGAACAGGAAATACCCGTGTCGGGAGGATCTGCGGCTGCAGTTAGTTCCCAAGCCATGCCCGAAAACACAACAGGAACGATCCCAATTTCCAGTTCGACTACCATGCCTCATGCGACAGGCACAAACGAGATGCTTCATTTCTCGATAAGTCAAGTACAATCTCCAAGGCCATTCTCATCCCCATTTGATGTATGGAGGCGTGGAAACCCTTATGGAATGCCGTATTCTTATATGGCACGATCTACATATACTGCACCTAATGCCACGACATTTTCGCCTAATACAGGTTCGGTAGGTCGAAGTGCACAAAATGCAGGCACATCTAGCCAATTGCCTTTTTTAACTACCAACAGTCAGGCAGCGTTTAGGCAAGAAATGGACGCAAGTAACCATGATATGCTAGGTGCTCTTGCCAAAGAAATAGGGTCACTCTTTACCCCATTAGTAGCAAACATGACCAGAACTAACCAGGACAATATGGAAATCTTCCAAAAAATATCATCACAAATAAATCGAATGGCAGATTTTATGGGAGTTCCACAAACTAGGCGAAGAAATAACCAACCCCTTTCTCGAGAGGGTGACCCAATCTCGGAACGTGCTCAAGAAGTGGTTCCTCCGCCTAGACCAACACCTGGTGATGTAGTTCCTCCGCCTAGGCAACCACCCGTTGAAAGAAACCAAGTGATAGACCTAGAAAATCCGAATCGAAGGACCAATCCTAGCCAACAAGAGACTATCGAAGAAGGTCCCAGATTAAGGATAGTGGGTAGGAACGAACATCCAGATGAGGTAGTCCACAGGGTTAGGAGAGAAAACATGGCAACAGAGAATAATTTAACTGCCATGATAGAGAGAATTATGGCCAATAATGGCCTTAATACGGGACTTCGACGTCCAAACTACTCATCCCCCATAGCAGAATATATCATGCAAACAGAACTGCCAAGAGGTACCAAGGTGCCTAAATTCACAAAATTTTCAGGGGACACTAGTGAATCGACCGTAGAACACATAGCCAGATATTTGACAGAAGCAGGGGATCTAGCAGGCAATGAGGATTTGAGAATCAAATATTTTCCTAGCTCTCTAACAAAAAATGCTTTTATTTGGTTCACTACCTTACCCCCAAATTCCATAGATGCATGGGCACACTTGGAGAGATTGTTCCAGGAACAATTCTACATGGGTCAAACCAAGATAAGCCTAAAGGAATTGGCTAGCATCAAGAGGAAGTTCACAGAGCCTATAGATGATTATTTGAACAGGTTTCGTTTGCTAAAGTTAAGACGTTTCACGGTTGTCCCAGAACATGAGTTAGTCGAAATGGCTGCAGGCGGCCTAGACTATTCAATCAGAAAGAAACTGGATACCCAATACCTAAGGGATATGGCCCAATTGGCAGACAGGGTTCGACAAGTCGAACGACTGAAAGCAGAAAAAGCCAGAGCAAATAAAAGTTACAAGAAGGAGAGGGTAGCATATATTGAAGCTGAAGACGTTGAGGGCGAGCCCTTCGAGGATTCATATAGCGTGGAGGAGGTCGAAATAGACCTAGCCGAATTAAAAGAGGCACAACCTTATTCTTGCAAGTTGCTCACCCCTTCGAATGGAAAAAATCCAGTTGAAAATGATAAAAGCGATAGATTTCCAAAGAAAACTTATACATTTGACGCCACAAAATGTGACGAAATATTTGATTTGCTAGTAAAAGATGGCCAGATGATAGTGCCCCCTAATTCCAAAGTTCCTCCATTAGAACAACGGAAGAAACGAGGCTTTTGTAAATATCATGGTTTTTTAGGCCATAAAACCTCACAATGTTTTCTTTTCAGGGATCTAATTCAGAATGCTATCAAGGATGGACGTCTGAAATTCGCTGATAAAACAAAGAATCATATGAAGGTCGACGCAGATCCTTTGAATGTTGTTGACACTAACTTGTGCGAACCATTCGATGTCAACATGGTGGAAGTGTCAGAAACTAATATCGCTGAATTGGAATTAATTCCATCTGGAAAGCAGCCTACTGATAGCCTAAATGACAGTACAACCTTCAATACTGATGTTGAAGAATCTTCCAAGACCGAAATCAATGAAGATGTAGAAGGGAAAACCAGTGAGGCCACTGAAGACCTCAGGATGAAACTCCAACAGATAAAGATCTCCGAAGCTTCCCCAGCAGGTGTCAACATGGTGAATGTTAGATAAACTTTATCTGAAATAGAGGAGTTGGAGAAGTGCTTATTGAGAGAATAAGGAAATGTCAATGTGGTGAAATTCCCACAAAAAGTTGAAAGTTTGAAAGACTATCTCTGGAGATGTCACGAGAGGAATTCTGGACAAATGCTAATGTGTCCAAGATGTTCGATCATGCTGAATCGAAGGGTCCAATCTAACTTTGATAGGGACCAACGTGAAAGGATGGAACAACCTTGGAGAGGAGGAAACCTATTGCTGAAAATTTATCCAAGGCTAGAAGAAAGCTTGGTGTGTTTCCTAGTCAGGTGTCACAAGGAAAATACAGAAATTGTTATGTGTCCCAGATGTGGGGCAGTTTGTGATAGCCTTATGGCAAAATCATTCGAAAGAACTATCCTCACTTCTGGTAGAGAGTCTCAAGGACTCCGTCCCAACATGTATGTGTTCGACAATCGAACACCATCAAGAAGGTCTGATAGTCCTCATCCTAAAGCTTGAAGAGTGTCTTTCAAGCTTCCTGCAAACATACCCATGGATAGATGGACACAAACTGGTGCAAGAAACAACAAGTGGCGAAGTTGGGACCAAGGGGGAGGACTGCAATGGCTTATAGAAAGCAATTCCAGACCTCAAATCGAGAGATGTATAGGTTGGAGAATTACAAAGGCAAGCATCCTATGTCCAGATCCCAGTGGAGAAGGCACCAAAGGATGAAGAAAGCCCAGAAGGAATACAAGGCAAAGGAGGTTGGAGAGTTTAGTAGTATCAAAGTCCCAATGCAGGGGGCACAATCAAGCAGACCTCCGCTAGAACGCAAACTATTCAGTTCCGAAAATGAGAAGGAAGAAGAAAAGATGCATTCCAGTCCTTGGAAAGAGGACGATAGGATGACAAATGACTTCGACTCAGACGGAGTGTCATCTATAAACTTTAATTGCAATATTGTGTCAGTACTCCCTCATGAGTTTAACCAAGAAAAAGAAGCGGAAGATTGTGAGGAAGCTGATGCAGAAGAGATGGCAAGACACAGACCTGTATGTTATTATGTGTTAAACAATGGGGCCGTCGAAGAGCAGAATGCCTTCTTTGAGAGACCTGATGAAGGTATGAGAAACCATCTAAAACCACTCTACATAAGGGCTGAGATTGAAAATGTTGGCATTAACAAAGTCCTAGTAGATGGGGGCAGCAGTGAATCTAATGCCCCAGTACATGTTGAAAAGAATTGGTATGTTCGATACTGATATAAGGCCACATAATATGGTCTTGTCTAACTACGAAGGCAAAATAGGGCAAAATTTGGGAGTCATTCAAGTGAACTTAACCGTGGGTTCGGTCACGAGGCCAACGATGTTCATGGTGATACCAACAAAGGCAAATTACAATCTTTTGCTAGGAAGAGAATGGATCCATGGAGTTGCTGCAGTGCCTTCGACAATGCATTAGAGACTAACCATCTGGAGGGAAGATGGTATAGTGGAAAACATTGAAGGGGATCAAAGCTACTACATGGTTGAAGTTAACCAAGTCAATAAAACCAGTTTCGACAGGAACTTGGCTAACATAGGGCCTTGCCATGCTGCGGAAGATATATACACCCCAAACAAGAATGCTTTATACTATTTATCCTTACACCCAAATGGATTCCAATGGAATAGAGAAATAATGGATGGCCCAGATGACACAAAACCTATCGAAGGACTACCACCAATACGGCCAACAGGCTGGGATGACGACGTTGATGATGTCTGAGTCATCCTTCTTCGAAAGGATTTCGGCTTACATAGCCGAGAACAAAAGAAAAACAGCTCTTGAAGCTGAATTATTAAACATGACTGTCGATGCAGTTCAGAAAGAGGTAGAAGCACCAGGTCCTGGGATACATTTTATCCCTCAACCTCCTGACGACACAGTCCAAGTTGAAAAGATCCCAGGTGAAGAGGCAAATCAAAGGCTAGACGCGATCTATGATGAAGAACCCTTGGGATTCGAGAAAGACCCAATGGCGTCAAATATAAAGATGTTAGCCCAAGATCCACTCGAAGAAGTAAATCTTGGAAATGAAAATCAGAAGAGGATAACATACGTCAGTGCAAAGTTGGAGCCAGCCTTGAAATCAAGAGTCATTCCGTTATTGAAAGAAAACAAAGATTGCTTCGCCTGGGACTACGATGAGATGCCTGGTTTAGGGAGAGATTTGGTCAAATTAAAGCTGCCTATAAAGGAGGGGAAGAAACCCATCAAGCAAACTCCTAGGAGGTTCGCACCAGAGATTCTCTCGAAGATCAAAACAGAGGTCGAAAGACTTCTCCGCTGCAAATTCATCAGAACTACAAGGTATGTTGAGTGGATTGCTAATATTGTGCCTGTTATTAAAAAGAATGGTTCATTAAGAGTATGCATAGATTTTCGCAATCTAAATGCAGCAACTCCTAAGGATGAATATCCCATGCCTGTGGCAGAAATGATAGTAGATTCAGCCGCAGGCTTCGAATACCTAAGTATGTTGGATGGATATTCTGGGTATAACCAGATCTTCATTGCAGAAGAAGATGTGTCCAAAACAGCTTTTCGTTGCCCATGGGCAATAGGCACCTATGAACGGGTTGTAATGCCTTTTGGTCTAAAAAATGCCGGGGCAACTTATCAAAGAGCCATGAATTCTATATTCCATGATTTTAAAGAAACTTTCATGCAAGTGTACATAGATGACATTGTTATAAAATCTGTGTCAGATCACAGTCATCTTGACCATCTGAACCAATCATTAGAAAGAATGAGAAAACATGGCTTAAAGATGAATCCCCTTAAATGTGCTTTCTTTGTGCAGGCTGGAGATTTCCTGGGCTTCGTAGTCCACAAAAAGGGAATAGAAATTAATCAGAATAAACCAAAGGCTATTATGGAAACAAAGCCTCCATCCACGAAGAAAGAACTACAATCGTTATTGGGAAAGATAAACTTCTTAAGAAGATTTATCTCTAACTTGAGTGGACGCACGCAAGCTTTTTCCCCCTTACTTCGACTGAAGCAAGGAAGGTTCGAATGGCATGCTGAACATCAAGAAGCTTTTGAGAAAATCAAGCAATATTTGAAGCATCCACCGATATTGTCTCCCCCAAATGGAAAGAAGCACATGCGCTTGTATATTTCAGCTTCAGATAACACAATAGGTAGCATGTTGGCTCAAGAGGATGATAATGGCATCGAAAGAGCCATTTATTACTTAATTAGAGTACTCAATGAAGCAGAGACTAGATATAGCGCAATAGAAAAGCTCTGCCTTTGCTTATATTTCTCTTGTATTAAACTCAAGTATTATATAAAGCCAATTGATGTTTATGTTTCATCTCACTTTGATGTCATTAAACATATGCTATCTAAACCAATATTGCATAGTCGAATTGGCAAATGGGCTTTGGCCCTCACTGAGTACTCTCTAATCTTTCAACCTCTTAAGGCAATGAAAGGACAAGTGGTGTCAGATTTCATTGTTGACCATGCAGTGATTGAGAATCCTCAGCAATATGTAGAGTTGAAGCCTTGGAAGTTATACTTCAATGGTTCAACACATAAAGAAGGAAGTGGAGTTGGGATACTAATAATTTCTCCTGATGGAATTCCAACATAGCTCAATTATAAGATTGACGGCCCCTAATGCTCTAACAACGAAGCTGAGTACGAAGCACTGATCGCTGGACTTGAAGCTTTGTTAGAATTGGGGGCAACCAGAGTCGAAATTAAAGGAGACTCAGAACTAGTGATTAAGCAACTGACAAAGGAATACAAATGTATCAAAGAGAATTTAATCATGTATTTTGTCATAGCAAATAGACTGCTTAAAAAATTCGAGTATGTGGAATTAAAACACGTCTCAAGGGTAAACAATCAAGAAGCAAATGATATGGCGCAATTAGCCTCAGGGTACAGGGTATCAAAGGAAAAACTAGAAGAATTGATCGAAGTAAGAGGCAAAGTAATGGACACAAAGCTATCTCCTAGTGATCTGGAGAATTCACAATTAGGCTTCACTAATAAAGAGGAATTGGAAGTTTTGAATATAGATTCCCTAGCAGACACATATTGGAGGAGTCCAATTGTAAACTATTTGAAAGACCCTTCGACGGATACAGATAGAAAGGTGAAATATAGAGCCTTGTCATACTTCTTGATGGGAAATGAATTATTTAAGAAAACTCCTGAAGGTGTTTTACTAAAGTGTCTGGGCGAAGCTGAAGCATACTTGGCTCTCTCGAACATACACAGTGGGGCATGTGGTGCTCACGAAGCGGGGCACAAAATGAAATGGCTTTTGTTTCGCTATGGAATGTATTGGCCCACAATTTTAAAAGATTGCATAGAGTTTGCGAAAGGGTGTCAAGAATGTCAAGAACACGCAAGTATTCAACATGCACCTGCAAATGAATTACGTTCGATAATAAAACCATGGCCTTTCAGAGGTTGGGCATTAAACGTAATTGGAGAAATTCGTCCCATATCTTCCAAAGGTCAAAGATATATTTTAGTAGGAATAGACTACTTCACAAAATGGGTCGAAGCGATACCACTGGCAAATGTGGATCAGGAGGCTGTGATTGAGTTTATTCAAAGACACATTATATACAGATTTGGAATCCCAGAAAGTATAACCACTGATCAGGGATCAGTGTTTACTGGACGAAAGATGCAAGAATTCGCCAAAGAAATGGGGTTCAAGTTATTTACCTCTACACCTTATTATGCTCAAGCAAATGGACAGGTCGAAGCAGCCAATAAAGTGATAATTGGCCTTATTAAGAAACATGTAGGGAAAAAAACCAAAAAATTCGCATAAAACTTTGGACCAGGCACTTTGGGCTTGTCGAACGTCACCAAAAGAAGCTACAAACACTACACCTTTCCAATTGACGTTCGGACACGATGCAATACTCCCAGTTGAGATATACTTGCAATCAGTCCGGATCCAAAGACAAGCAGAAATTCCCCCAAACATGTAGTGGGAATTAATGATGAACGAATTGGTTGATCTGGACGAAGACAGACTTCGAGCGTTGGAAATGATAAAAAGACAAAAAGAAAGGGTGTCGAGAGCATACAACAAAAAGGTGAAAGGTAAAACATTTATCAGTAATGACTTAGCTTGGAAAGTTATTTTGCCTATAGATCGAAAGAATCAGTCTTTAGGCAAATGGTCCCCTCACTGGGAAGGACCCTTTCGAATCTTAAAAGTGTTCTCAAATAATGCTTATGAGATAGAAGAGTTGGCAGAAGATCGTAGGATTTTGAGAGTGAATGGGAAGTATTTGAAAAGATACAAACCAATCATGCACGAAGTAGAAATTGCAAAAACGTAGATATTTAAAGTGTGCTCCGTAGGTCAAAATGGTTGAACAAGCACCAAAATGGCTTTGTATCTGAGTGAGATATATAGTAAATAAACTAAGAAGACAAAACAATGTCAAAAAATATTTCATTACGATTAGAAGAGTACATTCATCTTGGAAGATTGTGCTTGCATGCATAACCAAGGTTACAAAAATAGAGGCACACTAGAAGCTATCAAAAGAAGCATTTAGAAATTATAAACAATAAAACTAAGGCCTACAACGCCTCCAACAATGCCTCAAACAATGCACCCTTTAGTTGATCCTTTGCTCCAAACCTTCCAAGGATAGCAGCGGCAAGCTTTCTGCTTCAAAAAGATCTAGAGATCCTTCCATGTGCATTCTCCTCACTATGCATTGTTTGATAAACATATAGGACAACAACCTTCCATAAGGAAGGCATGTTGCTATGCCCTGACGAGAGGCAGCAATAGAAACAGCTTCGACAAGCTGTTTGAAGATCAGCAATGGAAAGTTGATTTTCCTTCCCCGAATGGCACAGAGTATGAACTCCAGGTCTTCCATCATTATGCTTTCTAGATCCTGATTTCGTGGGCGAAAGTTACCCACTAAAAGTTGATGCCAAATCCTAATGATCTTGGCACTAAAAGGGTCATTATCCATGAGGGCCCTCAAGACATCAGAGGTGGTCATGCTGAAGGTGTTATCATCAAACACTTCTCCAAAGTTATCGCATCTTAACAGTTCAGAGATAGTCGAGGGAGTAATGGTGATACGGGCTCTTCGAACCTGAGACACAATGGTGGTTCTTCCTTCTGGATCTATACGGAGGGACGCAAACATCCAGAAGTCTGCCAACATGTTTGGATAAACAGATCCCTCCAGGATTCCCTGGTAAACCCGTAGTTGTTGGTTGGCAAAGAGTGCATCAACATTGATTTCGTTCTCATCGAACTCTTCTACAGAAAGTTTGAATTCTTTCTTGATAGAAGATCTGATAGTAGAATAAGTTAAAGGTGTCATTGTAAATGAGGGAGTACAAGAAAGAAATTCTTCAAACTCTGTGTTCAAAGAAGTAGAAGAAGAGGAGAGAAAACTCTGAGAGAAATATGGAAAGAGGATGAAGAAATGAATAGAATACTAAGGCTTATATAGAGGACGTTGGCCATGAAAGAGTGATTATTCTTTAAGTTTTGATTGGACCGCGTTTGGTTTCCCCAAGAGAAGTTATGGACTCCGCCGTTTCCCGCCTTGGAAGTTGAAGTGTAATCATTTTAGAAACTGATACACGCACGTCTCAAGTAGACATTTTGGAAAAAGTGATGTCATCATTTAATGATGGTTGCGGCTAGAGAAGTAGAAACGTCAAGTCTAGGCTTGAGAGGCCGCGAAGAGTAATCATGTCACGTGGGTACACTATTGGGGTCATTATGATAGTGGGAAAATGAATTTTTGAAAATTTTAGGAATTGTTAAAATGTTATTTGTGACAGTCGCAAAATATAACGTATGGAGGATTGAAAGATAAATGGCACATACATTCCTTGGATAGTTTGATTACAAGATAAAGACTAAGTACGAAATACAAAAATAGTACAAGGGTTAAAACAATTAATCAAAGTCCTTAGGAATATTATCTTTCATCTTGGAGTAATGGGATTCCCATAGAGACAAACGGCGTTCGATTAATGCCTGTTGTTTTTTCAGCTCTTTGATTTTTGGCACTAATTTATGTGCCGTCTCGAGGTGTCGAATCCCCAGCTGCGCCACTTCAGTCAATTCTTCCTGTTGGGATTGTTTGATTTCCTCCTGGCGAGACCTGGCAGTTTTTATCTATTCTTCGAGGCGTTTAATTTCTTGTTCCCAGGATTCAATATTTGCTCTACAAGTCTCATATTCTTTTTGGCGTTTCGAACGCTCAAGCTTAAGGGCATCAGCCTTTTTTGTTGCATCACCAGCAGCTTTCCACGAAGAACTATGAGAAGTCACTTTTGCTTTGAGTTGTTCATCAATGTTTCGCTTTCGAAGAATTTCAGCTTGAAGTTATTCAATCAGCGAACTCAGCGAGACGATTACTTGTGAGACTTCCTCTGAGACCAAGAGTAAATCCACCTTCTTCAAAAGATTGCTCAAACCAAAACAACTGGTGGAATCCTTGCTCAGACCTTCGACGAGGTTGGTTTCAAAGAACTTTTCCTTTATTTGACGAAGGAGGTCTGGAATATCATCCTTCTTACCACCTTCCGCCAAGACATTCGAAGAAGTTTCAAGCCTGATAGGCGAAACATTATCAGCATTCATCATAGTCTTGAGGAAGCTTACAGGATCAGTGTTCTTGAGTTGCTCTAGTTCTGTAGGAGTGAGCACTGCAGGGGTCTACTTCGAAGTAGCCACAGGAGTAACTGTAGTCCCGAAGGTCGAAGTTTCATTCTTATCTGGAACAGGCAAATTGGAAGCCTCATCCGCAGCCTCATGTTCAGAGATAGTGTCTTCGCTTCCAGTTGGCTGCTCAACTATATTGCCACTGTTAGAACATTGAGGATTTTCTTCCATGTCTTTGTCTTGATGGGTAGGTGGAGAAGCATCATTTGAATGACTTTCTTCAGCATGCACAGTTGGAACGATAGTTGCAATAGGATGAACATCTTCGAGAACTGTAGAAAGAACAGGAGATTTACGTCGAGGAATACCTGTACATGCAATTAAAACTTTTTAAGACAGGAAATTTGAAAAATTGGTGTCTCAATTAAAAAGGGACGAACGCGTACCTTGAAGATTATCAAGATCAATATTGAGATTTGAGGTGTTGAGATCAGAAGTGGCTGTGCCCATGTCATCCTACATTTACAAGGTAAGATGTAAACTTAGCTGTTGAAGTTAAGTATGAAAAGGGGTTATGTTATGAAATCCAAATACCTTGGTTGGGATATTATCTGGGCTCGAGTTATGGCTCTCCACAACTGGGATAGTGCTAGTAACCTTCACAGGAGATTCTTCAGAAGATACCTTATCACTCGAGGAAGCAAGCTTCAAAGTCCCAGATCCCTTTTCTTTAGTTAAAGGAACGGTAGCCTTTTGTCTTTTCTTCGCTTCTTGTCTGGTACGAGGAGGGGATCTATCTTCATCATCTGAAGCATTAGTGGGAGAAACTTTCCGCTTTGAAGGTGTCGGAGGCTTCGAACTCTGAAAATGCATATTAATCAAAGTTTAAGGTATGTACATACCATGGGTTTTTTGTCGGTAGTGACAGAATCACTCCCACTTGTCTTGGTGCTTTTTCGAGGCTCCAGCGCCTTTCTGTGCAGGGGTTTCCTTAATAACCCTCTTTCGACTCACATCTGTGAACAAAATAGAAGTCAGTATTTGAAAAAAGAAAGAAAGTTAGTCGAAGGATAATCCAAACTCCAAACTTCAGGTATAGGAGTAAAAACACGAACATGCTCAAGACTTAAATGAAGATGTCCATTGAAATTATCCAAGGTGTGCTTAGTTAGAACCACCCGTTCAGCGTGTTTTTTAGATTGTTCGCAAAGAATTTTGGGAACATTCCCATACACAAACCAGTCTGGAAAAGGAGGACTTAGAGCCATACCAAAATCAGCACTAGGTAGTGGAGGGAATTTTGGAGGATTAAGTTTAAAAGCCACTTCATAACGTAGTTCAGGTCGAACATACGTGGGCAATTTTAACTTATCCAGTTTAGCAGAAAACTTTTCACGTAAAGTGACCGCAACTTCATGAACGGTCCGACTAAGGTCATCAGGCCTGTAAATAGTTTCAAAGAATTTTTGAAAGGCTTGGATTTCTTTAATATGAGTTGAAGTACCTTTATGGAAGTTCGCCTGCACATCAGCAAAAGCTTCAGTTAGTTCTTGAGTAAGGCTTTCAGCGTCGAAGATTTGCGTAGTATAATAATCTGTCCACCATTGATGAAAATCTATGGTAGAGTAAAAGGCAGGTTCGAAGGAGATGGGAGAGAGAGAGTTGTGATGCCGACGTATTTAGAAATTTTGGAATCATACTCGTCTTCAGCTAAATGCAGAGTGTGTAGACACATGTGATTCCTTTTGTCATACATACATTTTGGTTTCAGTTGAACCAACCCAAATTGTCTTGATACCAGATTTGGTTGGTAGCAAAGGAGACAGCAATGGCTTTTGGGAGATCGAAGTCGATGGTATAACAGTTTAGGAGTGAGGAAAGCCTCCCAAATAACCATGGATTCGGCTTGTTGGTCTGGAGAAGTTGCTGGAAATTCTCGAGTGAACCATTCAGGACCTACTGTCCTTTTTACGAAGGGAGCCATGGAAGGACTAAACTGATAACGTTTAGCAAACATCATCATGTACGCTAAAAAGGTTTCGCGAAGCTTTCCCGTTTCTTCTTTTGGAGTTAGGTGAGCCAATCTGGTTCCTTCCACTGTTCGATTTTTTATAACTAAATCTTCTTCATTCACAACACCTTTGTATGGGAGATGATCCTCAAAAGTGGTATTGAGCCATAGTTGCAACAACCAAAAGGGGCCAGCAAAAAGAAGAGATCCTGTTTTGTAGTTCTTGACAAGATCTGTTGCTTCACCAAGATTCTCGTAAAGGAATCCTAGAATTAACTGGCTTAAGTTTAACTTTTTCCCAGCATTTATCTGGTTAGCCATACAAAGATATCTCTTTGCCACTTGGATATACCTAGAACAAAAAACGCATCTCGAAAGCCAGAGTGCTAGAAATGCAATGTGTTCTTCATCCGTGACTTCTGTAGCCGTTTGGACATGGTATCTTTGTATAAAAGCGATATAGGTGACTGTCGCTTCATTGAAATGGATGGTGTCAGTATCCATGAAGTTAGGATCGAAGATTTCCCTAGTTGGTCGAAGCCCGGTGATAGCGGCTACGTCGAAGAGAGTAGGGGTAATCATTCCACAAGGAAGGTGGAAAAGTATTGCGAGAAGCATCCCAGAAGTGTACAGATGCTACTAACATGGTTTGGTTGTATTCTAAACCTATTTTTGATAACTGGATTAGGTCATAAATCCCTAGTTCCTTCCAAAATGAAGCCTTTTGTTTTTCTACTTTGGTTAACCAAGCGTAATACAGGTCCGGATCTTTTCCTAAAGGAATTGACCTAAAGACTTTCACGAAATTGGTTACATATTTTAACCTAATTTTTTCTAAGGCCGCAGTAGCTTCAATCGAAGTATCATCTGCATTGTCAGGTTTAGCTAAGATTGGATGGCCATCTTCATCTATTTTGTTCTTACTAACCAAAGGCCTAGTTTTATAATAATAAGGGAAAAATTTACCCAGAGAAGGGTTGTTTCCTCCGGGTAAAGGACCCATGAAGGCATGAGTTTTTCCAGAAAGTTCAAAAGGAATGATTACCTGAGAAGCGTAGATAGCGCGAGCCTTTGCGGCATTTGGGTCTGGAATGTGTTGTTGATTCCCTATCTGTGTGGGATTTTGAAGCTTTTGAATAGGTTAGAGAGCATTTGAAGAAGACGCCATGGATGAGTTTGATTTAAGAACTGGGTTAAACAAAACCAAAGAGGATTTCTTTTCTGTGGTAATCGCAGGAGAATGAAAGTGGAAGTTGTGTGAAGGCAAAGGTTCAAGTATTTAAAGTTTTAACGGAAACCCTTTCAAATCTTTTGGGTAAGGGTCAAAGGACACGCGACAAACGTTGATTTAATCCAACGGTGGTCGAATAGTTGTTAGCCTTACTCCTAGTATATAGGAGTAATGATCACAAGTAATGACAAAACGTGGGAATGCACGTTCTGAGGAGACGTTTTTGAAAATGACAAGACGTTTTGAAAGTTGAGTCTTAAATGATTATGATGTTAGTCAGTTGTCTTGGAACTCTAAAGAATGAGTAAGACGAAATCTCATCACGACAAGAAACGCCTATTTCTCTTGCTTTCGAAACAGGCATTTATTGGGGGCAATTTGTTGGCTGGAGATTTCGTTTGAAGAAAATGTTCTTTGAAGGATTAAAGTTCAAGGAAGAATGGTTACTGATGACCATTTCGAGAAATAAAATGGCTACTGATGGCCATGTTCGCGGTCTCTCTTCCTTCATTTGTTTTTCCCTCTCCTCAAGAGAGATAACCTCCTTATCCGTTAATTTCTTCGTCGGTGAGAACCTATCCTTGATGAATTTGACAAATTTTGGCTTTAACTTTAAACCTTCTAAAGATGGGATGGTGATTTGCAAATGGCTAAACATTTCCATTGGCCGAAAGTAGTGACTCTCATTCCCTTCTTTATTAGGAACTTGTAGAGGGAGTAATTCCAATGAGAGTTTATGCTCCTTTGCATTACTACTCTTCTTCAACTCTAAGTCCACCATATTTTCTTTTGAAAAAGTTTCAACTTTTGAAGTTTCTAACTCATTCATGACTTCTTTGATTATATCCTCCTTTTTTGTTCCTTCGACTAACACATCATCTACTTTTTTAGGAGGTCTTGGATAAGGTAGCTTCATTGAAAGCTCATACTCAACTTCTATATTTTTCTTGATGTTTACATACTCTATATTATCCTTTTCAACAACATCTTCCTTGTCATCAGTTTCCTCCTCCACTCTCTTATTTCCAACATCCTTGTTTTCAACTTCCTCATCAACCACTTTTACACTCCTTATAGAAGTAGCATTGCAGGTTTCTACACAAGTCATAGGATTTTGAAAAGTTGAGGCCTGACTTGCGTTTTGCTCGGTGAAGAATTTGGTAAATTGAACATCTTTCGTTTCCCGGTTTTGTTGAATGGCTAAAGAGAATTGCATGAATTGATTCATGGTTTCCTCTAACTCAGTGGGTCCTCTTTGATAACCTTGATTATAATGTGAAAACCCTTGTTGTTGGTATTCATGGTTAGCCATATGATACTCCATCGCATCTTCCGGTGTGCACCATCCGATATCATGAAACTCATTAACTTGAGGTGTGAACTGTGACACACTTTGAAGGAGATACTCCATTTGTTGAATTAGGATCTCGTTTTGAGCATGAATCGCAACATTTATATTTGGGTCCCACATTCCGACAAACAAAAATCTACAAAACTAGCACACAAGTGAAATAACAAGATAAAAAAAAATAATAATAAAAAAATTAAAATTAAAAAACTATTGCAATAACAAAATCTAAAATAAAGTAACTAACTAAAAATCTAAAATAAAGGCACTAAACTAAAAAATCTAAAATAGAGTAACCAAAAAAAAAAAACTAAAATAAAGGAACTAAACTAAAAATCTAAAATTAAGTAACTAAACAAAAAAATCTAAAAATAAGTAAATAACTAAAAATAATATAACTCAAAATAAGGAAATAACTCAAAATAAAAAAACTATTGCAATGCGTGCAATATTGACACCAATCCCCGGCAACGGCGCCAATTTGTTGAAAGTATTTGTGGGTAAATATTTTCGGTAATATATCGTATCCATAGGGATTGGTTTAATATCACTGCCGTTCTATAGTTAATTATTTTGAGTGAGAAAAAGTAATTGGATTTGTTTTATGATTATAATGCTATCAACTCTAAACAATAATTTAAATGCAAATACTGAAAGTTTGTTAACGATTAAGGAAATATGTTGAGCTTCAGGGTTCATCAACCTATTCCTATACAATGTATTGATCAAATCACAAGTGAACAATCATTTGAAATATTATCTTCACTTATCCCCAAATATGATTCCATGTCTGCAAATCAAATTAGATAAACTTCTACCGGTATGAGATTCGATCTCTCCAAATATCAATATCGATAGTAGTAATAAAGAACGATAATTATGAAACTCAATCACAATTCCATCTTTGCAAATTGAGATTGAATCAATATAGTAACCTAGGGCAAAAGTTAGAACATTTTCTTTCGATCAAAGATTCCACGATAATTTAATATAAAAGCAAGGTTTCTTATTGATAATAAATTCAAACAATTGTTCATAGGAAAGAATCAATGGTATTGTATATTCATAGGTTAACTACTACCTTAAACTCAACAAGAGGAATTTAGCTCTCCATAGACATGAAGAACACACAAGAATTAATAGAGGGATTCATCTTCATCAACGAAATGTCTTCAATTGGTAAAGATTTGGCCTTCGATTGTTGTTCTCGGCTTCAAACTCAGAATGCTCTCCTAATTTCGCTCACAAAAGATTTGCTCAAGTCTTGGAAGCTAGGGCTTTTATTTATAAGTTTTGGGCCTGAAACGTCGCGGCCGCGGCGCTGCATCGGATGAGCGCGGCGCGGAAAGAAACAGAGACTTTTTCGCGGCGCCGGCTAGAACTCCCGCGGCGCGCCCTTGTTAAACTTCTTCTTTTTGCTTTGCCTTTGAGACTTCTAGCTTTCTTTCCTCTTCTTGTTCTTATAAAACTCCTCTTCAGCTCCAAACCTGCATCAATAGTACCCACAAGTGATTCGATTTGCTTTACACATGAACTAAACTCGTTCAGTTCAATTCTTACTAAAAACCTATGGATCTATCACAATTTGCATTATTTTAGAAAAGAAATTACTTATATTAACATATGAATTTACCATTAATTCACTCCTAACAAACTCTCCCCAACTTTGAGCTTTGTTTGTCCCTAAACAAAATTACTTACCTCCAACACAACATACCAACAGTCATGCAACAAGTTTTTTTTCAAAAAGGTCTCTCAAGTGGTTCAATTCAGTAGCAGAGTCAAATACTCCTCCTCTTCCTGCAACTCAGAACATACACACGAAACAAATTTTGAAAGCAAATTACCTCCAGAAGTTCAAAACACTACATAATTTTAATTGAATCAGCACTAATCACTCTCATCAAAAAGTATGATGAACAACAGAGGGGTTCAACACTCATCCAAACAATTAAATCAACAAGGATCCATATCATACGTTCACCAAATTGTTAGCATCAAGCCCTGTGGAATCTGAGAATCAGAAGGTCTTTCTAGGGTTGTAATATGGTTTAGATTCAAAGAAAAGAAGATAATCAAGGGTTGTTCCTAATCTAGGGAAGCATCCGAATCATAACTCATTCCTCCTTCTCTATAACTTTCGCTTTCTCACCTGGTCATCTTTTCTCATTCGTAGCTCGGTTTTTCTTTTTCTCTCTTTTTTTTCAACAACTGTTATATTCAAACGTTGTTCTTCTTTTCTTTTTTCATATATATAATTTTTTTTTTCGAGCTACGAATTTCTTTTGTCCTTCACCGATTACCACTTGTACTTACTTTTCTTTGGATTGTGATTCTCCCCAACTTGGAGATCAACCTGTACTTAGATTATGTGAATGCTCCCCTACTTTCTAAGAAAGGTCAAAGAGAAAACACATCACCAACATTTTTTTTGGTTGATGGTTCGAAACAAAACGTTTTTATTGAGATCAAAACTCACCAGGTATTTTCCTTGGTGCATATTATGATGCTTATCTTGACCTCAGGCTCAAAGAATGGTTAGCAAAGGATCACACTCTCACAGAAGAAAATAAGTTTTCTGTTGGAATTGGCTTAAAGAAACTCTCAGATTCAACAAGTGCCTAAATCACTATCACAGATTTCCACAAACGATGCGACAAACGGTTTAGCATGATACAAACAAGTCAAAAAAATTGATGGTCTCCTGCATATAGTAAACAATGGAAGGCTTTCCTCACAATGGTTAAGGCTAAGCCGATCCAACAAAAATAGTGTACCATAAAGAACTTCTGCTAAGTATTTACTAACAACCTAAATTTCATGCACACATTAGGAGTTTGAGTTTGAAAATTCATACCTGACTTGTGTCTTATTGAAAAAGAAAGGGAAAATTTTTTATTTTTGAAAAATTTCCACTCATTACCACTTTCATGCATGTTGCTCCATTGTTGGTACTTTCACTGTCTTGCTTGAGCTTTTCATTATGCTGTGGAACTACTCATTCTAAATTGGGGACAAATAACAAAAATAAAAACATAAAATTGAAAAATGCAAAAGAGTAAATCCACCCCCAAACTTGAACTAAACATTGACCTCAATGTTTCAGAACAAGCCCAAGAGGGTTGACTCACAAGGGGTATTGCCATATCAATTGATTCTTCCTAGCTTTCACCAGAAAGGTCCCCTTATTATTTCCTGAAATAAAAATAAACAAAACAAAATAAAACATTAGAAGTGTGGGTTACCTCCCACGAAGTGCCTCATTTAACGTCACATGGCTTGACGGTTTATGGTTGAATCATCAACCATTGTCTCTTTTTCTTGGTACTTTTCTTACCAATGTGAAGCCCCAAAAGTATTTAAAGTTTGCTTGTTTGGTTTCTTCATCCTTAATTCTTATCACATCAACTCGCGGTCTCTCTTCCTTCATTTGTCTTTCCCTCTCCTCAAGAGAGATAACCTCCTTATCCGTTAATTTCTTCGTCGGTGAGAACCTATCCTTGATGAATTTGACAAATTTTGGCTTTAACTTTAAACCTTCTAAAGATGGGATGGTGATTTGCAAATGGCTAAACATTTCCATTGGCCGAAAGTAGTGACTCTCATTCCCTTCTTTATTAGGAACTTGTAGAGGGAGTAATTCCAATGAGAGTTTATGCTCCTTTGCATTACTACTCTTCTTCAACTCTAAGTCCACCATATTTTCTTTTGAAAAAGTTTCAACTTTTGAAGTTTCTAACTCATTCATGACTTCTTTGATTATATCCTCCTTTTTTGTTCCTTCGACTAACACATCATCTACTTTTTTAGGAGGTCTTGGATAAGGTAGCTTCATTGAAAGCTCATACTCAACTTCTATATTTTTCTTGATGTTTACATACTCTATATTATCCTTTTCAACAACATCTTCCTTGTCATCAGTTTCCTCCTCCACTCTCTTATTTCCAACATCCTTGTTTTCAACTTCCTCATCAACCACTTTTACACTCCTTATAGAAGTAGCATTGCAGGTTTCTACACAAGTCATAGGATTTTGAAAAGTTGAGGCCTGACTTGCGTTTTGCTCGGTGAAGAATTTGGTAAATTGAACATCTTCCGTTTCCCGATTTTGTTGAATGGCTAAAGAGAATTGCATGAATTGATTCATGGTTTCCTCTAACTTAGTGGGTCCTCTTTGATAACCTTGATTATAATGTGAAAACCCTTGTTGTTGGTATTCATGGTTAGCCATATGATACTCCATCGCATCTTCCGGTGTGCACCATCCGATATCATGAAACTCATTAACTTGAGGTGTGAACTGTGACACACTTTGAAGGAGATACTCCATTTGTTGAATTAGGATCTCGTTTTGAGCATGAATCGCAACATTTATATTTGGGTCCCACATTCCGACAAACAAAAATCTACAAAACTAGCACACAAGTGAAATAACAAGATAAAAAAAAATAATAATAAAAAAATTAAAATTAAAAAACTATTGCAATAACAAAATCTAAAATAAAGTAACTAACTAAAAATCTAAAATAAAGGCACTAAACTAAAAAATCTAAAATAGAGTAACCAAAAAAAAAAACTAAAATAAAGGAACTAAACTAAAAATCTAAAATTAAGTAACTAAACAAAAAAATCTAAAAATAAGTAAATAACTAAAAATAATATAACTCAAAATAAGGAAATAACTCAAAATAAAAAAACTATTGCAATGCGTGCAATATTGACACCAATCCCCGGCAACGGCGCCAATTTGTTGAAAGTATTTGTGGGTAAATATTTTCGGTAATATATCGTATCCATAGGGATTGGTTTAATATCACTGCCGTTCTATAGTTAATTATTTTGAGTGAGAAAAAGTAATTGGATTTGTTTTATGATTATAATGCTATCAACTCTAAACAATAATTTAAATGCAAATACTGAAAGTTTGTTAACGATTAAGGAAATATGTTGTGCTTCAGGGTTCATCAACCTATTCCTATACAATGTATTGATCAAATCACAAGTGAACAATCATTTGAAATATTATCTTCACTTATCCCCAAATATGATTCCATGTCTGCAAATCAAATTAGATAAACTTCTACCGGTATGAGATTCGATCTCTCCAAATATCAATATCGATAGTAGTAATAAAGAACGATAATTATGAAAACTCAATCACAATTCCATCTTTGCAAATTGAGATTGAATCAATATAGTAACCTAGGGCAAAAGTTAGAACATTTTCTTTCGATCAAAGATTCCACGATAATTTAATATAAAAGCAAGGTTTCTTATTGATAATAAATTCAAACAATTGTTCATATGAAAGAATCAATGGTATTGTATATTCATAGGTTAACTACTACCTTAAACTCAACAAGAGGAATTTAGCTCTCCATAGACATGAAGAACACACAAGAATTAATAGAGGGATTCATCTTCATCAACGGAATGTCTTCAATTGGTAAAGATTTGGCCTTCGATTGTTGTTCTCAGCTTCAAACTCAGAATGCTCTCCTAATTTCGCTCACAAAAGATCTGCTCAAGTCTTGGAAGCTAGGGCTTTTATTTATAAGTTTTGGGCCTGAAACGTCGCGGCCGCGGCGCTGCATCGGATGAGCGCGGCGCGGAAAGAAACAGAGACTTTTTCGCGGCGCCGGCTAGAACTCCCGCGACGCGCCCTTGTTAAACTTCTTCTTTTTGCTTTGCCTTTGAGACTTCTAGCTTTCTTTCCTCTTCTTGTTCTTATAAAACTCCTCTTCAGCTCCAAACCTGCATCAATAGTACCCACAAGTGATTCGATTTGCTTTACACATGAACTAAACTCGTTCAGTTCAATTCTTACTAAAAACCTATGGATCTATCACAATTTGCATTATTTTAGAAAAGAAATTACTTATATTAACATATGAATTTACCATTAATTCACTCCTAACAAACTCTCCCCAACTTTGAGCTTTGTTTGTCCCTAAACAAAATTACTTACCTCCAACACAACATACCAACAGTCATGCAACAAGTTTTTTTTCAAAAAGGTTTCTCAAGTGGTTCAATTCAGTAGCAGAGTCAAATACTCCTCCTCTTCCTGCAACTCAGAACATACACACGAAACAAATTTTGAAAGCAAATTACCTCCAGAAGTTCAAAACACTACATAATTGTAATTGAATCAGCACTAATCACTCTCATCAAAAAGTATGATGAACAATAGAGGGGTTCAACACTCATCCAAACAATTAAATCAACAAGGATCCATATCATACGTTCACCAAATTGTTAGCATCAAGCCCTGTGGAATCTGAGAATCAGAAGGTCTTTCTAGGGTTGTAATATGGTTTAGATTCAAAGAAAAGAAGATAATCAAGGGTTGTTCCTAATCTAGGGAAGCATCCGAATCATAACTCATTCCTCCTTCTCTATAACTTTCGCTTTCTCACCTGGTCATCTTTTCTCATTCGTAGCTCGGTTTTTCTTTTTCTCTCTTTTTTTTCAACAACTGTTATATTCAAACGTTGTTCTTCTTTTCTTTTTTCATATATATACTTTTTTTTTCGAGCTACGAATTTCTTTTGTCCTTCACCGATTACCACTTGTACTTACTTTTCTTTGGATTGTGATTCTCCCCAACTTGGAGATCAACCTGTACTTAGATTATGTGAATGCTCCCCTACTTTCTAAGAAAGGTCAAAGAGAAAACACATCACCAACATTTTTTTTGGTTGATGGTTCGAAACAAAACGTTTTTATTGAGATCAAAACTCACCAGGTATTTTCCTTGGTGCATATTATGATGCTTATCTTGACCTCAGGCTCAAAGAATGGTTAGCAAAGGATCACACTCTCACAGAAGAAAATAAGTTTTCTGTTGGAATTGGCTTAAAGAAACTCTCAGATTCAACAAGTGCCTAAATCACTTTCATAGATTTCCACAAACGATGCGACAAACGGTTTAGCATGATACAAACAAGTCAAAAAAATTGATGGTCTCCTGCATATAGTAAACAATGGAAGGCTTTCCTCACAATGGTTAAGGCTAAGCCGATCCAACAAAAATAGTGTACCATAAAGAACTTCTGCCAAGTATTTACTAACAACCTAAATTTCATGCACACATTAGGAGTTTGAGTTTGAAAATTCATACCTGACTTGTGTCTTATTGAAAAAGAAAGGGAAAATTTTTTATTTTTGAAAAATTTCCACTCATTACCACTTTCATGCATGTTGCTCCATTGTTGGTACTTTCACTGTCTTGCTTGAGCTATTCATTATGCTGTGGAACTACTCATTCTAAATTAGGGACAAATAACAAAAATAAAAACAAAAAATTGAAAAATGCAAAAGAGTAAATCCACCCCCAAACTTGAACTAAACATTGACCTCAATGTTTCAGAACAAGCCCGAGAGGGTTGACTCACAAGGGGTATTGCCAAATCAACTGATTCGTCCTAGCTTTCACCAGAAAGGTCCCCTTATTATTTCCTGAAATAAAAATAAACAAAACAAAATAAAACATTAGAAGTGTGGGTTACCTCCCACGAAGTGCCTCGTTTAACGTCACATGGCTTGACGGTTTATGGTTGAATCATCAACCATTGTCTCTTTTTCTTGGTACTTTTCTTACCAATGTGAAGCCCCAAAAGTATTTAAAGTTTGCTTGTTTGGTTTCTTCATCCTTAATTCTTATCACATCAACTCGCGGTCTCTCTTCCTTCATTTGTCTTTCCCTCTCCTCAAGAGAGATAACCTCCTTATCCGTTAATTTCTTCGTCGGTGAGAACCTATCCTTGATGAATTTGACAAATTTTGGCTTTAACTTTAAACCTCCTAAAGATGGGATGGTGATTTGCAAATGGCTAAACATTTCCATTGGCCGAAAGTAGTGACTCTCATTCCCTTCTTTATTAGGAACTTGTAGAGGGAGTAATTCCAATGAGAGTTTATGCTCCTTTGCATTACTACTCTTCTTCAACTCTAAGTCCACCATATTTTCTTTTGAAAAAGTTTCAACTTTTGAAGTTTCTAACTCATTCATGACTTCTTTGATTATATCCTCCTTTTTTGTTCCTTCGACTAACACATCATCTACTTTTTTAGGAGGTCTTGGATAAGGTAGCTTCATTGAAAGCTCATACTCAACTTCTATATTTTTCTTGATGTTTACATACTCTATATTATCCTTTTCAACAACATCTTCCTTGTCATCAATTTCCTCCTCCACTCTCTTATTTCCAACATCCTTGTTTTCAACTTCCTCATCAACCACTTTTACACTCCTTATAGAAGTAGCATTGCAAGTTTCTACACAAGTCATAGGATTTTGAAAAGTTGAGGCCTGACTTACGTTTTGCTCGGTGAAGAATTTGGTAAATTGAACATCTTCCGTTTCCCGGTTTTGTTGAATGGCTAAAGAGAATTGCATGAATTGATTCATGGTTTCCTCTAACTCAGTGGGTCCTCTTTGATAACCTTGATTAAAATGTGAAAACCCTTGTTGTTGGTATTCATGGTTAGCCATATGATACTCCATCGCATCTTCCGGTGTGCACCATCCGATATCATGAAACTCATTAACTTGAGGTGTGAACTGTGACACACTTTGAAGGAGATACTCCATTTGTTGAATTAGGATCTCGTTTTGAGCATGAATCGCAACATTTATATTTGGGTCCCACATTCCGACAAACAAAAATCTACAAAACTAGCACACAAGTGAAATAACAAGATAAAAAAAAATAATAATAAAAAAATCAAAATTAAAAAACTATTGCAATAACAAAATCTAAAATAAAGTAACTAACTAAAAATCTAAAATAAAGGCACTAAACTAAAAAATCTAAAATAGAGTAACCAAAAAAAAACTAAAATAAAGGAACTAAACTAAAAATCTAAAATTAAGTAACTAAACAAAAAAATCTAAAAATAAGTAAATAACTAAAAATAATATAACTCAAAATAAGGAAATAACTCAAAATAAAAAAACTATTGCAATGCGTGCAATATTGACACCAATCCCCGGCAACGGCGCCAATTTGTTGAAAGTATTTGTGGGTAAATATTTTCGGTAATATATCGTATCCACAGGGATTGGTTTAATATCACTGCCGTTCTATAGTTAATTATTTTGAGTGAGAAAAAGTAATTGGATTTGTTTTATGATTATAATGCTATCAACTCTAAACAATAATTTAAATGCAAATACTGAAAGTTTATTAACGATTAAGGAAATATGTTGAGCTTCAGGGTTCATCAACCTATTCCTATACAATGTATTGATCAAATCACAAGTGAACAATCATTTGAAATATTATCTTCACTTATCCCCAAATATGATTCCATGTCTGCAAATCAAATTAGATAAACTTCTACCGGTATGAGATTCGATCTCTCCAAATATCAATATCGATAGTAGTAATAAAGAACGATAATTATGAAAACTCAATCACAATTCCATCTTTGCAAATTGAGATTGAATCAATATAGTAACCTAGGGCAAAGGTTAGAACATTTTCTTTCGATCAAAGATTCCACGATAATTTAATATAAAAGCAAGGTTTCTTATTGATAATAAATTCAAACAATTGTTCATAGGAAAGAATCAATGGTATTGTATATTCATAGGTTAACTACTACCTTAAACTCAACAAGAGGAATTTAGCTCTCCATAGACATGAAGAACACACAAGAATTAATAGAGGGATTCATCTTCATCAACGGAATGTCTTCAATTGGTAAAGAATTGGCCTTCGATTGTTGTTCTCGGCTTCAAACTCAGAATGCTCTCCTAATTTCGCTCACAAAAGATCTGCTCAAGTCTTGGAAGCTAGGGCTTTTATTTATAAGTTTTGGGCCTGAAACGTCGCGGCCGCGGCGCGGCATCGGATGAGCGCGGCGCGGTAAGAAACAGAGACTTTTTCGCGGCGCGCCCTTGTTAAACTTCTTCTTTTTGCTTTGCCTTTGAGACTTCTAGCTTTCTTTCCTCTTCTTGTTCTTATAAAACTCCTCTTCAGCTCCAAACCTGCATCAATAGTACCCACAAGTGATTCGATTTGCTTTACACATGAACTAAACTTGTTCAGTTCAATTCTTACTAAAAACCTATGGATCTATCACAATTTGCATTATTTTAGAAAAGAAATTACTTATATTAACATATGAATTTACCATTAATTCACTCCTAACAAACTCTCCCCAACTTAGAGCTTTGTTTGTCCCTAAACAAAATTACTTACCTCCAACACAACATACCAACAGTCATGCAACAAGTTTTTTTTCAAAAAGGTTTCTCAAGTGGTTCAATTCAGTAGCCAAGTCAAATACTCCTCCTCTTCCTGCAACTCAGAACATACACACGAAACAAATTTTGAAAGCAAATTACCTCCAGAAGTTCAAAACATAATTGTAATTGAATCAGCACTAATCACTCTCATCAAAAAGTATGATCAACAACAGAGGGGTTCAACACTCATCCAAACAATTAAATCAACAAGGATCCATATCATACGTTCACCAAATTGTTAGCATCAAGTCCTGTGGAATCTGAGAATCAGAAGGTCTTTCTAGGGTTGTAATATGGTTTAGATTCAAAGAAAAGAAGATAATCAAGGGTTGTTCCTAATCTAGGGAAGCATCCGACTCATAACTCATTCCTCCTTCTCTATAACTTTCGCTTTCTCACCTGGTCATCTTTTCTCATTCGTAGCTCGGTTTTTCTTTTTCTCTCTTTTTTTTTCAACAACCGTTATATTCAAACGTTGTTCTTCTTTTCTTTTTTCATATATATAATTTTTTTTCGAGCTACGAATTTCTTTTGTCCTTCGCCGATTACCACTTGTACTTACTTTTCTTTGGATTGTGATTCTCCCCAACTTGGAGATCAACTTGTACTTAGATTATATGAATGCTCCCCTACTTTCTAAGAAAGGTCAAAGAGAAAACACATCACCAAATTTTTTTTTGGTTGATGGTTCGAAACAAAACGTTTTTATTGAGATCAAAACTCACCAGGTAATTTCCTTGGTGCATATTATGATGCTTATCTTGACCTCAGGCTCAAAGAATGGTTAGCAAAGGATCACACTCTCACAGAAGAAAATAAGTTTTCTGTTGGAATTGGCTTAAAGAAACTCTCAGATTCAACAAGTGCCTAAATCACTTTCACAGATTTCCACAAACGATGCGACAAACGGTTTAGCATGATACAAACAAGTCAAAAAAATTGATGGTCTCCTGCATATAGTAAACAATGGAAGGCTTTCCTCACAATGGTTAAGGCTAAGCCGATCCAACAAAAATAGTGTACCATAAAGAACTTCTGCCAAGTATTTACTAACAACCTAAATTTCATGCACACATTAGGAGTTTGAGTTTGAAAATTCATACCTGACTTGTGTCTTATTGAAAAAGAAAGGGAAAATTTTTTATTTTTGAAAATTTCCACTCATTACCACTTTCATGCATGTTGCTCCATTGTTGGTACTTTCACTGTCTTGCTTGAGCTTTTCATTATGCTGTGGAACTACTCATTCTAAATTGGGGACAAATAACAAAAATAAAAACATAAAATTGAAAAATGCAAAAGACTAAATCCACCCCCAAACTTGAACTAAACATTGACCTCAATGTTTCAGAACAAGCCCGAGAGGGTTGACTCACAAGGGGTATTGTCATATCAATTGATTCTTCCTAGCTTTCACCAGAAAGGTCCCCTTATTATTTCCTGAAATAAAAATAAACAAAACAAAATAAAACATTAGAAGTGTGGGTTACCTCCCACGAAGTGCCTCGTTTAACGTCACATGGCTTGACGGTTCATGGTTGAATCATCAACCATTGTCTCTTTTTCTTGGTACTTTTCTTACCAATGTGAAGCCCCAAAAGTATTTAAAGTTTGCTTGTTTGGTTTCTTCATCCTTAATTCTTATCACATCAACTCGCGGTCTCTCTTCCTTCATTTGTTTTTCCCTCTCCTCAAGAGAGATAACCTCCTTATCCGTTAATTTCTTCGTCGGTGAGAACCTATCCTTGATGAATTTGACAAATTTTGGCTTTAACTTTAAACCTTCTAAAGATGGGATGGTGATTTGCAAATGGCTAAACATTTCCATTGGCCGAAAGTAGTGACTCTCATTCCCTTCTTTATTAGGAACTTGTAGAGGGAGTAATTCCAATGAGAGTTTATGCTCCTTTGCATTACTACTCTTCTTCAACTCTAAGTCCACCATATTTTCTTTTGAAAAAGTTTCAACTTTTGAAGTTTCTAACTCATTCATGACTTCTTTGATTATATCCTCCTTTTTTGTTCCTTCGACTAACACATCATCTACTTTTTTAGGAGGTCTTGGATAAGGTAGCTTCATTGAAAGCTCATACTCAACTTCTATATTTTTCTTGATGTTTACATACTCTATATTATCCTTTTCAACAACATCTTCCTTGTCATCAGTTTCCTCCTCCACTCTCTTATTTCCAACATCCTTGTTTTCAACTTCCTCATCAACCACTTTTACACTCCTTATAGAAGTAGCATTGCAGGTTTCTACACAAGTCATAGGATTTTGAAAAGTTGAGGCCTGACTTACGTTTTGCTCGGTGAAGAATTTGGTAAATTGAACATCTTCCGTTTCCCGGTTTTGTTGAATGGCTAAAGAGAATTGCATGAATTGATTCATGGTTTCCTCTAACTCAGTGGGTCCTCTTTGATAACCTTGATTATAATGTGAAAACCCTTGTTGTTGGTATTCATGGTTAGCCATATGATACTCCATCGCATCTTCCGGTGTGCACCATCCGATATCATGAAACTCATTAACTTGAGGTGTGAACTGTGACACAATTTGAAGGAGATACTCCATTTATTGAATTAGGATCTCGTTTTGAGCATGAATCGCAACATTTATATTTGGGTCCCACATTCCGACAAACAAAAATCTACAAAACTAGCACACAAGTGAAATAACAAGATAAAAAAATAATAATAAAAAAATCAAAATTAAAAAACTATTGCAATAACAAAATCTAAAATAAAGTAACTAACTAAAAATCTAAAATAAAGGCACTAAACTAAAAAATCTAAAATAGAGTAACCAAAAAAAAAACTAAAATAAAGGAACTAAACTAAAAATCTAAAATTAAGTAACTAAACAAAAAAATCTAAAAATAAGTAAATAACTAAAAATAATATAACTCAAAATAAGGAAATAACTCAAAATAAAAAAAACTATTGCAATGCGTGCAATATTGACACCAATCCCCGGCAACGGCGCCAATTTGTTGAAAGTATTTGTGGGTAAATATTTTCGGTAATATATCGTATCCACAGGGATTGGTTTAATATCACTGCCGTTCTATAGTTAATTATTTTGAGTGAGAAAAAGTAATTGGATTTGTTTTATGATTATAATGCTATCAACTCTAAACAATAATTTAAATGCAAATACTGAAAGTTTGTTAACGATTAAGGAAATATGTTGAGCTTCAGGGTTCATCAACCTATTCCTATACAATGTATTGATCAAATCACAAGTGAACAATCATTTGAAATATTATCTTCACTTATCCCCAAATATGATTCCATGTCTGCAAATCAAATTAGATAAACTTCTACCGGTATGAGATTCGATATCTCCAAATATCAATATCGATAGTAGTAATAAAGAACGATAATTATGAAAACTCAATCACAATTCCATCTTTGCAAATTGAGATTGAATCAATATAGTAACCTAGGGCAAAAGTTAGAACATTTTCTTTCGATCAAAGATTCCACGATAATTTAATATAAAAGCAAGGTTTCTTATTGATAATAAATTCAAACAATTATTCATAGGAAAGAATCAATGGTATTGTATATTCATAGGTTAACTACTACCTTAAACTCAACAAGAGGAATTTAGCTCTCCATAGACATGAAGAACGCACAAGAATTAATAGAGGGATTCATCTTCATTAACGGAATGTCTTCAATTGGTAAAGATTTTGCCTTCGATTGTTGTTCTCGGCTTCAAACTCAGAATGCTCTCCTAATTTCGCTCACAAAAGATCTGCTCAAGTCTTGGAAGCTAGGGCTTTTATTTATAAGTTTTGGGCCTGAAACGTCGCGGCCGCGGCGCGGCATCGGATGAGCGCGGCGCGGTAAGAAACAGAGACTTTTTCGCGGCGCCGGCTAGAACTCCCGCGGCACGCCCTTGTTAAACTTCTTCTTTTTGCTTTGCCTTTGAGACTTCTAGCTTTCTTTCCTCTTCTTGTTCTTATAAAACTCCTCTTCAGCTCCAAACCTGCATCAATAGTACCCACAAGTGATTCGATTTGCTTTACACATGAACTAAACTTGTTCAGTTCAATTCTTACTAAAAACCTATGGATCTATCACAATTTGCATTATTTTAGAAAAGAAATTACTTATATTAACATATGAATTTACCATTAATTCACTCCTAACAAGTAACCAAAGTATATTCTATAGTTTGGAAGACTAGCGGTTGTTTACCGAAAATCACCGTAAACACCCACTTAACCCACAAATTATCAGATTTCTTACACAGGTTCCAAAAGCATTTAACCATGGTGATCACATTCCAGGTTGCAAGGTTGATAATCCCCTGCCCATCTTGACTTTTAGGCCTACAAACAGTACTCCAGGCTACAGGACTTTTTCTGCTAGCATTAGTCTTCCCAGTCCAAACAAAGGTCCTACAAAGACAGTCTATTTTGGCAATAACAGATTTAGGAAGGGCAAGCATTGCATCCAATATTGGGTGATTGCAAGGATCACACTCTTAACAAGCATAATTCTGCCAGAGTAACTCAGCAGCTTAACAGTCTAATGCTTCAATCTATGCAAAATTTTATCAACAAGTGGCATATAATGAGTAACACTCAGTCTTCTACTTACAATGGGAACTCCCAGATATTTCATGGGCAATTGGCCTTCAGTAAATCTTGTAGCTTGGCTCATCATCACCTTTGTATCTCTGTCCATCCCTCCACAGTAGATCTTACATTTGCTGGGATTGATCACAATTCCAGTTGAAGCAGAGAAAGAGTGCACCATGTTCATCAATACCTAAACAGATTGTATATCTCCTTTGCAAAACAATAGTATGTCATCTGCAAAAGTAAGATTAGTAATGCTAGCCTTCTTGCATTTTGAGTGATACTTGAATCCAGGATCTCCAACCCTTTTCCTGAATAACCTATCAAAATACTCCATCATGAGTACAAACAGCTGGGGTGATATAGGATCACCCTGCCTCAAGCCTCTCCTTTCCATCATTTGCTCAGTATGCTGACCATTTATAGTGAATTCATAAGAAACATTGGTCACTGCTACCATGATCCAATTACAGAACTCCCTGGGCATACCTATCTCTTGCAGAACTTGCTCCAAGGCTTGCCACTCTACCATATCATAAGCCTTTTGGAGATCTAGATGTAGCATACACCTTGGTGTCCCTCCCTTCCTAGTATAACCTCTCATCAACTCAAATGCCATGAGGATGTGATTATGTATCACTTGTCCTGGAATGAAAGCTGCTTGATTAGCTCCAACAATAGTAGGTAGAATCTTCCCCAGCCTCTGAGTCATTATCTTTGAGATAATTTTGTAAAAAGTTGAACATCCAGCAATAGGTCTATAGTCCTTAGCTGACTTAGCCACATTAGTCTTAGGGATTAAAGTAACTCCAGTTCTAGTGAAATCCCTAAGAATCCTCCCATGGTTGAAAAATTCTTGCACTGCAGCCACTAAATCATCTTGGATAATACTCCAGCAAGCTTTAAAAAACCTAGCACCATAGCCATCCATGCCAGGTGATTTTTTATCACCAATACTATTAAATGCTTGCTCTATCTCAACTCTGGTCACAGGATTGATCAGACAAGAACTCTGGTCCTTATTGATCTGAGCACCCTTCCTCATTGCATCAATATCTATATGGCTAGTGCTTCTATTAGCTTGACCCATAAGACTCTTGTAGAGAGTTAGGAACTCCTCCTCAATACCCTTCTGAGTTGTCAACAAGGTACCATCATCCTTCAACAGAAACTGGATGTTTTTAGAGTTATTTCTAGCTCTGACATATGCATGGAAGAATGCATTATTTTCATCCCCCATCCTAAGCCAATTAATTTTAGATCTCTGCATCATGCTCTGCTCTTCCATCCCATTCCACTTCACTAAGTCCTCATTATAGGCTTTGATCCTCTGAATGTTATCACTATTCATAGGCTGAGACTTTAGATCTTCATAAGCCATATTCAGATTCTTTCTAGTGTCAATTATCCTCTGTTGAAGATCAGTCACCTGTTTATTCAACTTCCTAAGCTCTGGTTGAATCCTCATGAGTTTATGCCAGAGAATCTCCATGGGCCTCCCATAAGCCAGCTTATTCCAACAATGCTTAACACAATCAGTAAAGCCCTCATAGTCCACCCAGTTGTTATTGAATCTGAACTTCTTCTTTGGCCTAACCACATTAGGCTTACTCAAAAAAAGAAGAGCATGGTCTGAGATATGGGGTGATAACACATTCAAATTACAGTCCTGATTGTCCTAGAACCAATCAGTGTTAGCCACAAGTCTATCTATCCTAGAGTAGATAGGATTTTCACTCTGCTTGTTCGACCATGTAAACTGATCACCCTTGCTATCCATCTCACATAGCCCTGTGTCATTCAACATATTAGTAAAATCAATATACTCAGACTCCACAATGAGCTTCCCTCCAACTCTATCATTAGCTGAAGCAACATTATTATAGTCCCCAACAGCACACTAAGGCCCTACTTGAGTCCTATGGAGCTTTATCAAATCCTTCCATAAATTCTTCCTTTGTTCTAGTTGATTTAAAGCATAAATCGCAGTCAACCAGTATTTAAACTCACCCCTTAGATCATACACACCACAATGGATGTATTTACTAGAGCTACAAACATATCTAAGGTCCACTTTAGTGTGATCCCATTGAATCCATATACGACCATTGGCATGATGGTTATAGTTATCCATATAGGTACCTCTCAACTTCAGTTTACCCCCGATATTTCTAGCTTTATCCTTTTTGACCCTTGTTTCTATAAGAATGATGATTTCAGTCTGGAAATTCAAGAGATGGGAGCTAATCTCCCTGATTTTCCCAACTTTATTAAGCCCCCGTATGTTCCAAGAAACTAACATGGCCCTCTATCCACAGACACTAGGTGATCATTCCAAACCCCTAGTGCTTCAAAACCATTTAAACAATCTACCATAGGAGGAGTTTCAGGGAACATAGCATTCTTACCTCTATCCCTTCCAGACTTTTGAACTGTGGTCCACTTCTCCCCTGTTGCAGCACCACTGCTCTCAGGCTGGTTAACATCAAGAGTTGGATCTTTCTCTGCTCCTTATGACTTCTTAGCTTCAATCTTAGACTTAGCCTTTATGGGTGCATCTTCATCCTCGGCATTAACAGTTGAGGGCTTCAGTGGTTTAGGCCTCCAGATTTTTGGCTTAGGATTTTCTCCACATGTATGACCAACCTGCAGGCATTTTTCACAATACTTAGGTCGCCATTCATATTCAACTAGCTGCTTCCTTTTCTCTCCATTACTATCTTTGATAGTAATCTCATTAGGAAGCTTCTTTTTGATATCCACCTCCACCAGGATACGGGCATATGACACTCTAAGTTTGTGTGTGGTACATTCATCCGTGACTAGCGGAGTGCCCAGAGCACTCCCTATCTTATTCAGACTAGAAGCTCCCCATAGTTGCAGGGGAAGTAATGGCAATTTGATCCAGATTAGGAGTGTACGTAGAAGATCCTTCTTGAGATTAAATTCTGGGCTCCACTCCTTGAATAACACCGGCATTCCCCGTATTGAGTAAGGTCCCTTCATTAGCACCAGATCCATGTCCTCTGATTTCTTGAACCGGAGTATGAAATACCCCTCATCATGATAATACAGATCAGGAAGATGAACAAAGTTCCATACCTTCTACATAAAGTTCTTTATCGCGTGCAAGCTCAGATCTGCTCCCATAACATACAAGATTAGGGCATTCTCCCAGAAACCAAGTTCTGATGCTATATCGTCTTCATTGATTTCCACCTCAATTTCACCTTCAGTCACACAAGGAGCAACGTACACCATCGATCTCCCTTTCGCGGGATTCCGGTTGTCACTGATAACGTCCACCCATAGCTTCCGGGGCTCTTCATCCCCCGCTTGAGTTGGTAGGGTTGCGCCCTTGGGCTCCTTCGTCGTAACCACCGTTGTTGGTTCCCCAATCACCGCTGACCTGCGTGTGCTCTGCTTCTCAGATCCTTTATCCTCGCTCTTGGCTATCTCTCCATCACTCTTCACCGGTGTCGTCTCCGGTAAGTTCACCGGCGACGAGGAGTTAGGCGGCGTTGTCGGCACCAGAATCCTTGGACGCCCTCGTAACCGTTTCGCTCCCATGGAGAGAGAAAAAAATAGATTTTTACATCATTGTTAATTATGAATCATCAAATAATTACAATATTTAATTTAAATATATTTAAATGGTTCTTGAATGGTCAATCTAAATAATAAAAAAAAATTAAATAGGAAACTTTATAATTTTTGTAACAGAATAATTTATAGTATATTTATAAAATAAAAAATATTATATTGAAATTGATTAAAAATAATCAAGTTGACTATTGGATTAAATTTATATTGGATTGATTTGATCGCATATGAGTCTTATATTTTATGCGATGGAATGGTTGAACCATGAAATAACATTACAACAATGTAATTTGGAACATTGATTAATAAATTAATTTAAATATAACTTATGTTACTTTATGACATAACAGTACAAACAAATTCTTAACTTTACATTCTTAATATTATTAATTTATTCTTAAAATATAAAATTTTCAATAGATACATTTTAATAAACTATTTATATTTTAAAATATCAATAAATAATATAAATATAATAAATTTATTTATTGACACTTACTTTTTTAAATTAATTAAAATAAATTAATTGATGTATTTAAAGTAATCTTTATTTTAAAATAATAGTTTTTTTAATAAAAATATTAAAAGTGATAATTTATTTAATAACGTTAAATAACTTTTTATTTTTAACATGCATCACATAACTCTTATTGTCTATATTTTATTAGATAATAATTATTAGCGGAAACACTGAGTTATTGATAAAATATTGAATATTAAAGAGAACATGAAGTTACTGATAATTTTTTTAAATAATAACAGAAATATTAAGTTACTGATAAATTTTTTGAACATTAACGAGAACAAATTTAGAATATTAACGAGAATATGAAGTTATTGATCAAAATAATGAATATTGACGGGAACGCGGAGTTACTGATCAAAATAATAAATATTAACGGGAACATGAATTTACCCAATAAAATATTGAATATTAACGAGAACATGAATTACTGATCAAAATATTGAATATTAACGGGAACATGAAGTTACTGAACAAAATATTGATTATTAATGGGAACAAATTTTGAATATTAACGGGAACACGAAGTTACTGATCAAGATAATAAATATATTAACAGGAACATAGAGTTATTGACAAAATATTGAATATTAAAGAGAACACAAAGTTACTGATAATTTTTTTAAATATTAGCAGAAACATTAAGTTACTGATAAATTTTATGAACATTAACGAGAACAAATTTGGAATATTAACGAGAACACGAAGTTATTAATCAAAATAATGAATATTAACGGGAACAAGGAGTTACTGATGAAAATGATAAATATTAATGGGAACATGAAATTACTGATCAAAATATTGAATATTAACGGGAACAAATTTGGAATATTAACAGCAATACACAATTACTGATCAAAATAATGAATATTAGTGGGAACATGAAGTTACTGATCAAAACATTAAATATTAACGGGAACATGAAGTTACCGAATAAAATATTGAATATTAATGAGAACATGAATTACTGATGAAAATATTTAATATTAACGGGAACATGAAGTTACTGATTGAATTATTGATTATTAACGGGAACAAATTTGGAATATTAACGGGAACACGAAGTTATTGATCAAGATAATAAAAATATTAACGGGAACATGGATTTATTGACAAAATATTGAATATTAAAGAGAACACGAAGTTACTGATAATTTTTTTTTAAATATTAGCATAAACATTAAGTTACTGATAAATTTTTTGAACATTAACGAGAACAAATTTGGAATATTAACGAGAACATGAAGTTACTGATCAAAACATTAAATATTAGCGAGAACATGAAGTTACTGATCAAAACATTAAATATTAACGAGAACATGAAGTTATCGAATAAAATATTAAATATTAATGAGAACGTGAATTACTAATAAAAAAATTGAATATTAACGGGAACATGAAGTTACTGATCAAAATATTGAATATTAAGGAGAAAATAATGTTTATTAATCAATATATCTCAAACTTTGGCCCAACCTATTGAAAAGAAATTTCTATATTTTACACATTTGTTTTTAGGACATTTACTTGTACAATAATATCTATATTGAACAAAATAACATTTTCCCTATCATCTTTTATTTTCCTTAATCACAATGCGCGAAAACGACGGGTACCCATGCAAACGCACGGGTAACACACTAGTTTATCATAAGTTGATAAGTTCTTGTTATATTTAGACATGTTTTTTTAACTTAATCTTTTTGTAATAAGTACTATAAGGTTTTGACCAAAAATATGAATTTTTGCGTGATATGACTTGATCATTTATAACCTCTCTTTTGAACTTAGAGTGGTGCTAAAAAGCACTCTTTTAGTTTAAACTTAGATAATCACCCATCAAAAGCTAAACTTTAGAGATACAATTAAATTTTATATTCGTACATATTTTAAAATTTTAATGTTATTGTATTGTTTACCAGGCCGGAAGATTGTCGAATAAACAATATAATATGATTGATATTACGATATTATTTTCCACTTGGATAATATTGCTAGGCAACAAGTGATAATATGAATTGATATCACAATATTATTTCGCATATGGATTTTATTGTATTGTTTATTAGGCAAAGATATTGTGTTTACATGTTTCTAATCTAACTAAAACTAAATACTCATCTTCAAGTATGGTTATTTTGAATTTATGCCCCTTAACAAAATCACGAGGTAAGACTAATATAATTCCTACTCACTAACAAGATCTCTCTTTCTGGGAATGTAGCAATGTTAAATCTCTCTTAAGAGATTTATGCTTCCCATTATGGTCATCCTTGATACAAAGAATAGTATTTTCCGTTGCATGCATAGAATACCAGTAAAAAAAACATGGCAAAAGTGTGTCAACTTAAAAATATTTATATTATTTATCTATATTTTTGATAGAGAAAAAGAGATATGCACTGACAGTGTAAAAATATTTTACACTGTCAACCAATCACAACCATGTATCCAATTAAAACACAATTTTAATTAAAAAAAATTAATATGACATGGCAAGTGTAAGTATTTTGATTGGATGTATGTGTAAAGTTTGTTTACACTGTCAGGGCACTACCTTTAAACTCTTTTTGATATACACAATTAATTAAAACCATTTTTAGTTCAGTCAATAAATAAAAGAGTTTAATTTATATGCACTGACAGTGTAAAATTATTTTACACTGTCATCCAATAGAAAACTAACAAAATATCTTGTTATTAATTTTTTTTTTTAATTTAAAGTGTGATTTATTCTGATACAAGGTTGTGATTGGTTGACAGTATAAAATAATTTTACAGTGTCAGTGTATGAACCTTTTTCTCTAAATAAAAATATTAAAATCATTGTAGCCAAAAAAGAAAATCTTAAAACATATTAAACCCTTCAAATTATAAGGGGTGTTGTGAGAATCGAACTCACGACCTCTCGCACCCGAAGCGAGAATCATACCACTAGACCAAACACCCAATTTGATAAAACAAATTTTTAAACTAGTAATCAAACTCAAGCTAATGTAATTTTCTCTTTGTTTTATATCACATTTAATTGTATATTTTGTTTCACTTGATTAAAAGTTTTAGTTCACCATCAAATATTTTTAATTTTTTTTTTATAATGTCACATATTATTGATACTATAATGAGATTGATTCTATTACAATGTGTAGCGGAGAAAATTTGAGATCAAAGTCATTGATTGACTTGACTCATATTTAGTGAAAGTCACCACCACGCTTTATTGTTTTCAAAGGAAATGGGAAAAGAGAGAAATATACCCAAAAGAGGTATTTAAAATAAAAAAAATAGAGATTTTAGGTACAAATGTTGATTATATAAGGGGAAGGTATTAACACTCCTCATATCAGTGGTACTCCACAGGAACTATTTTGAAAATCTGAAAGGGGTTTGTTTTTTTAAATGATGCTCGGACAGACATAACATCTTGTGCCTACATACCTCCTCAGTGCAACGGAGAAGTCAGAGCAAACGTAGTTCCACATAAATGGGAAACAAAATATTTTTAAAACTGGATAAACACTGTCATCACAGTAGAGAAAACTCAGCCAACCATACTTGAACATGAGAACAGATGGATCCTTTTTATCACAAATAAAAGAACGGCTCCAACTTGGATAAATTAACAAGTATGCCACTAGCTCTTTCAAGTGGAAAAGGATCAATCATATCAATCAATATCAAGGGGTTAGGGGACTACAACTCCACCATAACAATTAGTCATGTCTAAACTTTTGAAAGAAGAGTAATTAAGGACAAAAGATTTTAAAAGAAAGTTTATAAAAGAAGTTTGAAAACATAAGAGGTTTTGAAAAATATGGAGAAAATTTTGAAAATTAAAGAAGATGGGAGGAGATGAAGGGGCTATCCTAAAACATAAAGTAAAAAAACTAAGAACAAGAATATTCTAACCAAGCAAGAAGCCAACACTTGACATTAAAGAGTCAATGTACATTTCCCATCCTTTGAACTTAAACCATAACCAAGTAAGCACAATACCAACTATAGGATCCAGCTGAACTTGATGTCTTCATGTATAACTTGCACAAAGCTTTGGAAATACACCATGAGAACTTGAGGCAAAAGTTGGGCAGAGTAACAGCTATGTTCAGATCAATTCATTATCACAATGCCTTGGAATTAACCATCAAGGACTTTTAAAGAATCACTTGCATGCATACACAAAGAGAAATAACCCAATGCCTTGGAGCAAAATCCAAGGAATTCCAGATAAACAAACATAATACAATCAAAGTATCAAGAACTCAGATGAAACTCCAAAGTGCTAGGGTCAAGATCCTAATTCTAATTCCATAAGTCCGTCCTCCAAGCTTAGGGTAAGATAACCAAAGTCCAAGTCCACATTAAGTCTTTTATAGTTCCAGTTGATTATTAGTGTTTTAAGCACAAAATAAAAGTATGGTCCAAGTGGACAAAAGGAAGAGTGCATAAACATAAACATGATAATGAATGATAGATGATAAGATAAAACATAAAGCATACAAATAATGAAAATAAAAGATATATAAAGTACAAGTTAGATGTTAATGGTTAGTAATTAGTTGTTAGCTTGAATGATCAATAATAGATGACCAATGAACTTAGGTCGAAGTTTATGAAAACTTTTTATAAGATTGATAGAATTAAAGCCTCTACACAACAAGATTTCAAAGTTTTTGAACCAATTGCCAAATAGTCAACCATCCTTGGGCTTGTAAACATAAGTTTAGGACACGAATGATCATTCTCCGATACTGGACAAAGAAAAAGAAAGGAGAAGAAGTGAATTAGAACCATAATTTCCAGATGAACTTGTTAGAACAAAGTTTGGTTTTACATCTTTGAAATAATTTTGATGATAACAAACACATATTTTTAATAATTCTTCCTAATCATTGATTTGTGTTACAGAAGTTCTGAAGCAGAATACAGCATTGAGGGAAGCTTATAAGAAGAAGATACCCCGAACATTAATCTCTCAAGATCAGAAATATTCATAAAGAGAGTTTCAAGAATAAGAAGTTCCGAAGACTCTGAAGGAAGTCTACAAGAAAAAGAAGTATTTGCCACTTGATCATGTTCTGAAAGCCACCACAACAAGCTCTCCAAGATCAAAAGTATTAAGGTTATCTATTGCTCAGGTTTTGAACGTGATTTCTCAGTAGAAGAAGTTCTGATAAAGCTCTGATATAGAAATGCTTCTTGCACCAATGCTGACATAATGCTCTGATACTCTTTTCTGTTACAAAGTATTAAATTCAAGATCTTGTATTAACGACTTAATAATCTATTCTATGGACAAAATCTCTCTTTGGAAAGATCTTAAATCATATTATTTCAACATTCCAAAAGTGAAAAGTATGTCTCTCAAACGGTTCAAAAGCTCCACTATATGTTGAAGACACTACTAAAGTTAAAAAAGAATTCTCACGCACAAATCATTACGTAAAGCTCTCAAGTTACTATTCATCCTCTTACGTTTGTGCATTGTACTTAAATATTATGTATACATCACAGTTGTGATACAACTTATTAGAAGCAATTTTGTAAACACATTAGATTAAGCTTTGTTGTTATTGTTCCTTGAGAAACCGGGTTGTGGTTTATCTCAAGAAGACTTTAACGGTTGTCATTGTTAAGTTGTTGTAATCAAGTTTGATTAGTGGATTAAGACCTTGTAAGAGAGAGGTGAAATCACCTTGATAGGATGGACTGGAGTAGTTTGAGTTCAAACGAACCCGGATAATCAAACGTGTCATAAGTTTTTATTTTATCAAAAACCCAATCCAACCCCCCTTATTGTGTTTTTCGAACCTTCAGAACTTCTTTTGATTTTTATGGGATTTCATGTTGATGATTCATCAGAGGATTGATATGAATTCAAACAAGACTTACACCCACTAGTCAGAGAAAAAGAAGAGATGAAAGAAAACTCAAACTATCATTAATATCATTCATCTAATATTATGGATTTGGTTCTTTCAAACTTATCAACATCCTAGATCCAATGATATTAATGAAGCCAATTAAAGTATCACAAATTATTCAAAATTTCAGAACCAAATTATAAGAAACCAAAACCTTTAATTTTAAACATATAAAAGGGATTTTAAAATGGTCTAAAATAAAAAATTATTGATGAAATACTCAAGTGGTATCCAAACACCAAATAAATTTCTCATAAGACCATAATAAAATCAGAAAAACCATATATGATTTTTAGAAAAAGGTTTCATAATTTCCAAAAACTCAAAATTATTTAAAAATGACTAAAAATGATTAATTAATTGGAATCTTGTGATGATATATATAAATGGTATCATAACATCAAACAAAAATCCCAAAAATTAACTATAGGTCAAACACAAATCAATAAGTGTTGACAATTTTTTTTATAATTTTCGAAAGTCAGAAAACAATTTTAAACCAATTAAAACAAAGCTAATAAAGCAAAAATAAATAAAAATAGAAAAACCAAAAATAAAAATATGGAAAAATATAAGGGTTAATACTACTTTACCCCCTGTCATATAGGCGAGATTCGGTTTACCCCCCTCTAAAAAAAAAATTTATTGGACAAACCTTGCAAAATAAAGATTCCATCAAATTTGACCCTGATAAATTTTTTTGGCCAAGATTCTTAAAATCTTGCCCACATGGCATTTTTGGTAGTGCTGACTGTACAGCACATAAGCAATGTGGCACAGTCAGCACTGCCACGGGGAATTTAATTATTTTTTTTTTAAATTTTTTTATTGATTTTTTATAATTTTACTTTTTAAATTTTTTTTGTTGATTTTTTTAAAATTTTATTTTTATTATTTTTTTATAAAAATATTTAATATTTTTTTTACGTTTTTAAAAAATATTTTTCCAATATTTTTCCAATTTTTAAAATTTAATATTTTTTTCCAATATTTTTTAATTATTATTTAAAATTTATTTTTATTATATATAAATTCGCAGGTATTTTCAAATCCGTAGGTAAATCCGCAGGTATTGTCAAATCCGTAGGTAAATCCGCAGGTATTGTCAAATTCGCAGGTAAATCCGCATGTATTTTTAAAGGTAAATCCGTAGGTAATTTTAAATTCGTAGGTGAATCTGCAAGTAAATCCGTATGTAAATCCGCAGGTATTGTCAAATTCGTAGGTAAATCCGCAGGTATTTTTAAATCGTAGGTAAATCCGCAGGTATTGTCAAATTCGTAGGTAAATTCGCAAGTAAATCCGCAGGTAAATCCGCAGGTATTGTCAAATTCGCAGGTATTTTAAAAGGTAAATCCCCAGGTATTGTCAAATTTGTAGGTAAATCCGCAGGTATTGTCAAATCCGTAGGTGAATCCGCAAGTATTTTTAAATCCGTAGGTAAATCCGCGGGTATTGTCAAATTCGTATGTAAATCCGCAGGTACTGTCAAATATTTTTTAAAAACGTAAAAAAAATATTAAATTTTTTTTTTAAAAAAAAATTAATTTTTTTTTAAAATAATAATAAAAAAATTTTTAAAAAAATCAACAAAAAAAAATTTAAAAAAAATAATAAAAATCAATAAAAAAATTAAAAAAATTAAATTCCACGTGGCAGTGCTGACTGTGCGACATTGCTTATGTGCTATACAGTCAGCACTACCAAAAATGCCATGTAGGCAAGATTCTAAGAATCTTGGTCAAAAAAATTGATCAGGGTCAAATTTGATGGAATCTTTATTTTGCAAGGTTTGTCCAATAAGTTATTTTTTTAGAGGGGGGTAAACCGAATCTCGCCTATATGGCAGGGGGTAAAGTAGTATTAACCCAAAATATAAATCAGAAAGAGAAAAATAAAATAAGATTTAAGCAAAAACAATGGTATTTTTTTGAATTAAAATGAAATCGTTATTAATTTTTGAAGTTAAATCAAATAAACAAAGAAAGAAAATGTGGGCCATCTGATAGTGTCAAAACGAGTTAGTAAGCTAATCCAATAGATCAGACGCGCTGTGCATATCATGGACTTTAGTGTATAAAGCATTGAATCAAACAAAAAGTTAAAACACAAAACGTTTTCAAAAAAATGTGTGGCACCATTTCATTGGTTGAAGATGATCACGTCATCATCTTCAACCTCTCTCCCCCTCTGAAATCAAGGTTCAAGAACTGTAAAATTAGGAATTGAGACTGGTACCATTGAATTTGTCTCTTCAAACGATTTCAATGGTACCCTCGCGCCAAATTTATTTTTGCTTGAGTGTAGTCGATTTGAAAAAAACCAGAGATATTTTTAAGGCTTAAATGTACTTTTGGTCCCTGTAAGTTAGCGAGTTTTTGATTTTCGTCCTTGTAAGTTTTTTTTTGGGTTTGAGTCCCTATATTTCACTTTCGCGCTCGTTTTAGTCCCTAAAATCAAAATCCGTAGGAAAATTCACAAGAAAATCCGCAGGAAACCTGCAGATTTTCCTACGGATTTTGACTTTAGGGACTAAACCTAAAGCAAAAAGTAAGATATAGGGACTCAAACCAGAAAAAAACTTACAGGGACGAAAATAAAAAACTCGCTAACTTACAGGGACCTAAAGTGCATTTAAGCCTATTTTTAAAAAAAGATTTGAAGAATAGATGGTGAAAATAGAGTTACAATTGAAAACAAACTATACCACAATATTCAACAAGTCAAGAGCTACATAGTAGCACCAAATTTGAAGAAAAACGGTGAATAATTTCACCTGTTGAAGCTTGCTTTGAAACCTCTAAAACTTGAACTGAGTAGCTCAATTCAGTTCATGATTCTTCAATGTAAGAGTGTGGTTAGCTTCAGTTGATTCCCCCATAAGGAGATTTTTGTGATTTGAAGGGTGGATGAGCAAAAATGAAATTCAAGTTTAAAACACTACTACAATTTTAATTTATAATAGCACTAATTTAATACCACTATTTTGCAAAGTGCTATTAAAAATGTCACACAAAGACTTATGATAGCGGTTTTTTATCGGGCGCTATTATAGATTGAATACAATAATAGCGATCTTCATAAAAGTGCTATTATATGGGATTAAACAATATAATAAAAAAATAATAGTAAGGCTTAATAGCGCTTTTGAAATGCACGCTAACAAAAGTAGTACCTGCAATGGTTATCTTAAAAGCGATAACATAAATGTTTTGCCTAATTAAAAAAAAAAAACACTAATTTTATATTTCACATTTTTATGCTTTCAAAAGTTTAACTCTCTTTTGACAAAAAAGAAAAAAAGTATCACCATTTTAAATAAAAATCTCAGTTTTAATAAAATAAATAAATAGCCTCTCCCTCTCACCGATTCTCCCCTTTTCAACAAACAAAACTTTACCTCTGTCGAACATATGTCACTCTCTCCCCTTCATCCAGGGCCGGCCCAACAGATCTTGAGGCCTGAGGCGAAATTTTAAATTAAATATTTTTAATATAATAAAAATATGTTTTTAAAATTAATATATTTTAAATGTGTTTGGATATGTATTTTAGATGTTTTAAGATGTAAAACTATTAAGTTATTATAATTAACTTTATTTAATATTGTATTTTAATTGATACTAAAATTAACTTGTCTCAAAACTCTTCTCATTATTTAAAAAAATCATAATTGAAAAATAATATCAAAATTATAAAAAAAAAATCAAGTCTTCTATTATATTGAAGAATTCAAAACTTTATTATTTATTCTTATGATTTTCATATAATAATAGGTGTTAGTATTATTTAATTGATATATAAAATAATTTGAAAAGTTAATTTTTAAAAAAAAATCAATTAATAAAATCATATAAAGGTAAAATAAAAAAGTGAGGCCCTAGGCGGTAGCCTTGGTGGCCTACCCCTAGGGCCGGCCCTGCCTTCATCGAACCTGTTCTTATCTCATAATCGAAAGTTACAATTTTAATTGGAGCTTCAATTATCAACTCCTTCTCTTTAAGATCTAGACCTTCTTTGCGAGAACAACTTGAGACTACTGCTTGGCCACAATTCTACCATTGTGAGAGTCAGTACATAACTCAAGATATGAACTATTCCTACTACATAGATCCAAGATTCATTCTCGTGTTACTTCCTTATTTGAATCGGTAGGTCTTTTATCCCCTTTCAAACTCTCAAGATTTCACAATATTTTTCTAATTAGGGTTTTTAGAAAGGGGTAAAATTGCAAGGTTGCCTCGTGAGAGACATTGGATGATCTCATCTTTTGAGTCTGCAGCATCGTCTACCCCAGACGCCTCTCTGTCTCGTTGAAACTAATACCCATTTTGTTATTCACCGTAAAAACCATAACTATGACGTCTACCTCCTCCAAAACCCATATAACAAACTAAACTCCGCCACAACTCCTCTTCTCCGCGACTCACTTCTAGTGTGCCACAACCACCACTTAAGCAGCTTCCGCGAAAATGGAATCCTCAAAGAATCAATACGAACCCCTCTCTTCCATTGATGAAGATAATTCTACGTCTAAAAAGTACACCAATTTCTATGATATATATGGTTCTGAGGATATATATCTTATACATATTCTTTTGTTTTTCTATTTAGTTTAATTTATTGGCTATGTTAGTTGGAAACTGATTCCCCTTTTTGTTCATTTTGGGTGTTTAGCAAGTGAATGCAATTTTGTGAGTCTCTTCATATGTCTAACTAGAGTTAGTTACTCTCTTATTGCAGGCTAAAGTAGATGTTGTTTTCAAGTCACCTAAAGAAGATAAATCAACTCTAAATATGACTGTAGGTTATTACCAACACTGTGTTATTTGAATTTTTAATTTTGAATATTCATGATTATGCCGTGTTTACAGGACATTCAAGAACTTGTAACTCGGGTTCTCGGCAAAGGATTCATGCCATCATGTGTTTTTATCAACAATTGGCTATCAAATCTTTAGGTAAATGAATGGGAGATGATCTATGTTTATAGGGGAAGTGAATGGTGAGCTCATACGTGCAAGAGGAATTGGAAATGAGTGAATTCGTGTGAGCCCGTTGCCATGTGAAACATGTGACTTCATGTGATCAAAACTCCACCAAAGCTTGCGTTTTAATGTACTAAATTACTTCTAGGAAGTTGCTAATCATGTTTAGAAGAAAAACGCGTGCCACATTAGATTAATTTTGAGTAATTTGGAGTTTGCAAAACTGATCATGAGCTTTCTTCAGCTTCAAGGTACCAACTTCACCATCATGGGGCAACTTGTGTAAGGACCTTTATGATACAATCTTGGGCTCTTTGGAAAGTTGAGGGATCAAGCTTTGTAATGTGCTTGGAAAGGTTGAATTTGGTGTCTTGAAACAAAAGTTATAGCTTCTCAAAGTGGAGGAAAAAGATGCACAAAACACTAAACCAAATTTAGCAATTTTGGCAATCTTGGTCAGCTCACTTCAACCTTAGTCTTCTAACAATTGGCTCGTGCATTTTCCAATATTTATTAAGTCAAATACTCTTCTCATTACATAGAGCATGATGCAAAAAGAATGGGATTAATTGGGAAATTGAGGAGAGAGATATGCTCTTGGCAAATTGAGTAAAATCATGGCATTTGTCCGGAGTCATTTCATCAAACACCTTGATGCATATGCCAAAAGTGCATCTTAGAGCTTAAATTTGCCAAAACTTCCAACATGAAAGTTGTAGAGAGTAGAAAATTAAGCTTAAGTACAAAAGTTATGCAGGAGAAAGTGAAATTTGCACCAATTGGCCTTGAGGTCAGTTTTGCACACTAATATGCCTTGAAACCCTAGGCACACCAACATGACCTATAATGTTTTTTCTTCAAACATGTTCTTCCACTTATATTTTGATCTCGAACTTCATAGATGGATCAAATTAGAATCAATCAAGATTACTATGCAACAAGAAGGGGTTCAAGATGATGAAAATTGGTCAATTTATGATCCTTTGAAGTTAATACATAATTCCTTAACTTTCAAAAAGTCTTGTAATGTCTTATAAGTTTTAATGACTTTCTTCACAAAATTTCTTCTTGACTTGTGAAGATAAGTTGCTGATGATGTCAAGGAGAGTATTTTCCAAAAATAAGCACTCAAAAATGTTGAAAATTGAGAAAGTTATGCTCTTTTAATCATGGGATCAACAACTTGTCCAATTAGGTCTATCTTCTTGAATCAACTTGGAATCCTTTGAACTTTTACTGCATGATAAAGCATGAGGAGGTGCATATGACCTTGAAATGATATTCTCTTGA